>NC_056729.1:275498217-275665751 GCF_019279795.1 Protopterus annectens | reverse complement strand
TATACCCGGTGATGTCATTGGGTGTGTCTGTGCAGCCGTATCTGTGGATTATCTTCGGTGTTTTACCGTTGCAACTGCAACGGTATTGCCTTTAGTGTTACATTACAGTTGCCTGCATTGGCTTAGCTTTGCATCTTACATTACTGTTTCTGCATGTTGCACCTACTATTGCCTGCAGTGCATCCTGCAGGCACATGGCATATGATGCATTTTGTCTGCCGCCAGCGTTATGCTACCTCTGTACTTGGCTGTGCTATTATGGTTCTTTGCTCTTTGCATTTCTACTACATCCCCTACTATCTTTGCATTCCTATGCCTCCCCTTTCCCGTTAGGCAGGAGTCTGCATGCAGAGTTGTCAGCTGCCGCCGTTTGCCCTTCCTGGATTGATTGGTGTTGATTGCTCATTACGGCTCCAATTACAGTGCTTCCGCATTTCCTCATATTCTCCGCATTACCTTCCTATATCCGTGGTTGTTGACGGGGAGGCCGTCACATGACTGGGTTGGGGAACGTAGTCATCCTCGTGCACATGCATCTGTGCGCGCATTATGTACTCTCAGCGCATCTATTTCCTCACACGCCGGTCCTGCTGCTGTGATGTGCATTGTACAGCCCAGGTTTGCTGGCCTCCAATATGCTTCCTCCTACAGTGGCACACCCCTCTGCGATTGACATGTATCCCGTGTAGGCCACTCCTCGGTGTGGTACCGCTGCGCCGTTTGCTCCATCCTTACACCGGCGCCGGTTTTGCGATTCACTATTATCTGCCTCATTTGCATGGCATTGACTGCTAATACATGGTTACGGCGCCGAACACTGCTGCCACTCCTTGACAACCCTTGCGCTGGGGTTGAGGCTTTCCATACATACTATGGTGTGTGGTGGCTGTGCAGCTGATGTGTATTATACAGCTCTTTTAGGACATTGTCATATTATTTCATTGCTTTGCACCTTCTGTGCACATATCCGGGGGTTCTGCTGTGTTTCTACGTACATAACATTTTTGTCATTATTTACAGTTTGTGCATGTTTTCTTTGGACATTCTCGGTGCCTTTCGCCATTGGCATATTGCACCTGTATGATACCTGACGTTGACAGCCTTCCGTTACTCCTTGGTCATGTTTGGGTAAATGTAAACCGCTTTTGGTTTACATTGCCGCGTCTTACGCTACGCCTGCCCCACTTCGTGGATCGCTATTTGCCTTCATTTGCATGGTGCAATACCGCACACAGTGTGATTAGCATACCTACACCGGGGGCGGCGCAGATCCGGCGCACGCCGGTAGTGCACATGGGATTGATTCATACCTGAATCGCTCGGTAGCCATATTTGGCTTTATAACGCCGACGCTATGCTGGCGCCTGGCGCAAGGTTCATGAATCCCGGGGTGAATCTCATAATACTGAAAACACACAGGATACCAGCACTTGCTATATTCCAGCACAGGTACATACAGAAAATATTACCCTTCAACTATAAACAGGGGAGTAAGCCCCCCTGCACCCCCCATGTGGGGTGCTGTACCCTCCACACCCCCTGCTGCTTCAATATATCAACTTTGAGATTACACTTTAAGTGCAATCTTGGAGTTGATATATTTAAGTAGCAGGGGGTGTGGGGGGTACAGCAGGGTTGCCCCCTGTTTATACTTGGAGAAGAATAATATGGTTTGCCTTTTGTTTCTGTATGTACTTATGCTGGAATATAGTAAGTGTTGGTATCCTGTGTGTTTTCAGTATTATGAGATTCAGTATTTTGAACTTTCAAGATTTTGGTCTCAGGATTTTGAGTTTCAGGATTTTGGGCTTTCAGGATTTTGTAGCACTCCTCTCTCTCTCTCTATATATATATATATATATATATATATATATATATATATATATATGTGTGTGTGTGTGTGTGTGTGTGTGCGTGTGTGTATATATATATTTTTTTTTCTTTTTCCCATCTCTCTCTGTCTGCACTGAGTGGTTAGGTTGGCTGTGTCCTCGCCTGGTTAAGTTGGGTTGGGTGTGCGCTGGTGGTAAAGTTTTAGTTCTATGCTTCATTGAGAGGCTGTGAGAGAGTCACGGATTGTATGAGGCACCAAGATGATTATGGCCTGGGTTCTATTTTACTGGATGTTCAGTGTCTTGTAGTTGGGCTGCATGTAACATCTCTTCTTTTTTTTTTTTGTGGTTGCTGGATGGTCGTTTTGAGTTGGTGTGACTTTGGTAGAGGATAATCGTCAGTTGTACTGCTGGTTGTGGTGCAGTTTAGGTTTGTTTGTGGTGGGGATGGGTTTTCCAGTCTGCAGAAGCCTTTCTAGGTTTACAACATTCCCCGGACAGTGATGGCTGTAGCACTACCCATTAATCTACTGTCAGGCTTGCAGATTCCTAAGTCTATTAAAAAATAAATAAATAATAATAGTAATAATACAAAAAAGGAAGGGGGATTTAAAAATAAATAAATAATAATAGTAATAATACAAAAAAGGCGGGGGGACAAAGAACACAAAACTGTACCCTGGCCTGGTACTCTGCAGTAGACTAATGGTATTGTGTCATTGGTGTTTCTAGTGTTTTGCAGGTCATGTTTCCTTGCTTCCTTTCATGGACTGCATGGGGTTGGTGTTCATGTTCAGTGTCGGGGGGGGGTTAGATGCGTGCGCAATATCGGCGAACAGTGTATGGTAATGGTAGTCCTAAGATGTGAACATTTCAATCGGATTTTACAGTAACACAAAAGCTTTATTCTCTTGTCAGAACACAAAGTTTGCCCTACCTTTGCTTTCAGTTGGTGGTATGCGGTGGGGAAAATTACCAGTTTCTATCAAACCTCTCAACTGTCCAGACTTTGCCTCATATTTTTGTTCTGTTCCTCATCAAACCTGTGGTTTTCTGGGAAATCACTGGGGTAATCTTTGGATTGAAGTCATTAAATAATGATATATATTCCAGTTTCTGGCTTCATATCCTTCGGAAAATGCATGAAGAGAGAAATCCTGTTATTTCATTCACTTTTAAGTTTATAAAGGTAACATTTAAGACTGGTTCCTGGTTTGGCCATTTGTCCCCCATTACGTTAGGCTTTGTCCAGATTTCTTGCACAAAACGATTGAGAGGTGTGGTTTCTAGGGATATTTGCAGCCTAGGAAGTGCTGCAAGTGGTGGTTTTGGGCTGCATATGCTCACCTGCAACCGGAGTCATTTAACGGATGAATTGGGGCCCTGCTCGAGTCCATCCCCCTTTTTTTTTGATACGGAAGTTCACTGAAGGGGTGAGTTGGTTTCCAAATAGCTGACAGGGATTTTTAAGGCTGTAGTGTTACTTATGTTTGTCAGCTCAGTAGGTGCTGTGAGTTGACAGTGGTGGTTTACCTGTGCACTATTTATATATGTATATATTATGTAAGTAGATATTTAAAAAAGATTAATAGCATACAAGGGTATTCTGCTGATTTTCTTCCAAGTAAGCACAGGCACAGTAACAGCACAAGTTCACTGAAGGTCGGGAAATTCAAGTTTTTGTAACAGGCATGGATCTCTGTGGAGAAAACTAGCTAAACCACCAAAGACTTTGGTAGGGTTATGGGCACCTTGGACAGTAGTGCGTCCCCATGCTTGTTTTTGCAACCTCATCAGAATTTTGCATAGTTCCTTTTTAACATGCTAAGATGGTGCACAAATATATACACACAGTTGCTGAGGCCGAAAATGTTTACTCTTATCAACTGTTGATTTTTGCAGTGTCCAGATTTTCAGCTTGTTTTGTTGGTCTGTTCCTCATGGAATGTGCATTTCTCTGGAAAATCACTGGGATGAGCTGAGGTTTGAAGCCACTAAAAGATGACATGGTTTTGAGTTTCAGACTTCAAATCCTTTGGATAATGTATGTTACATCAAACCTTGTTGTTTAGCAACTTTTTATGTTTATAGGTGCAGAGTTTGGAATGTGTCTCTGGTTGTTTGCCCCCCCCCCCATTTTGTTGGGTTTGGCCCAGATTTCTGTTGAGAGGTGTCTTTAGTCTTTGTCTCCTCATGCTTAGGACTTTGTCTAGAATTTTTCTTCACAGTTGGTCTGGTTTTCCAGGGTGGTTTGCTAGCAAATCATTGAAGATTGAAGTTACAGGGTAAGAATTAACATTTTGTCTAGATTTACTGCACTGAGAGGTACATATTGTCTCATCTTTTAGTACGTTTTCATAAAATTGTGGTCTTCAGATGCAAACTTTAGGTGCCTAGCCTTACAGTTACAGTTGAATGTTATCTGTAGAAGAGGCCGAGAGTAAATAATATGTTGCAGTTCTATTTACCATTGATGTCAGACAACTTAACATTGAATGTTAGGCACACTTTCAAGGGATCCTGGAGGTGCATGAACTTTCAAGATCCCAAATGACAAACATTCCTTAATTAGGAACACTTGGGGGATATGGACATGTTATAGATGCACTGTGTTTTCTTTTAAGCATTTGGTTTTCATTCCTGTTACATATGTGCTGCCATACCCACTGGTAGAACATGGCAGCAAATGGGAGGAACTGCCAAGGCCACACTGTTTAATGGATAAACATGTACTTTTGATTAAACTTTCAGTTTAGGTAGGAATTAATTTATGTTGTTATTCTTGTAGAGTTTACCAACAGAGATGCTTCTAAGGCAAGTTAACTTGGCCATATACTGTGGTTTGGGATTTCATGCAGAAATCAGGAAGTGACCCTCTGTTACCCACTGGAACTGATGCAAGTTATATGCATAGGTTCAGTTACTGATATTGTGCCCCAACACCAACTTTTTAGGCGATGCAAGACAATGTAGTGGTTGCACAGTTGACGAACAGGGTAGGCTTTTGGGTGCTCCTAATGTTGTCAGTAAGATGTTTGTCTTGTGGGTGCAGAGGGTTTACAGTTTTCTTTTCTTTTGCAGGTGGGAAAGTTCAGAGATTGCTGCTGGAGTGGTGCACAAGCAGTTTTTAGATGGGGAAGCACAGAGTGGGCTTAAGACAGAGGCCTGAAGGAAGTGGACTCAGAAGGTGATGGATTCTGCTGGGGTGGATGTTCTGGCTGCTGCAGTGGTGCACAGTGAAGTCACAGGTAATCCCAGTTTATTATTGACTCATTAAGGCACACCAGAGTTAGTGAGGATGCATGTGGTTACTCAATGGTCAGTGTTAATTTGAAAACTTAACATTGTTCTCCATTGTATTTGGCAGAAGTAGGTAGATAGAAGGGTTTGACAGAGCATTACAAAGTATATGTGTGTGTTAAGAATGTGGAGGGCATGGGTTCCATTGTGTGAGTAGAAATAGCAAGGTTCTGGGACTGCATGTGAGTGCAAGTCATGGTTTCAGTGATTTACCAATTTTTTTTTCAAACAAGAAATGAGGGGTGAACTTTTTAGGGGTAAGGGTGGATTAGGGATGTCATGGAGTTTTTTTTGAGGGAGGCTCTTTATTTTGTATATTTGGGGGAATGATTTTTTCAGTCTGTAGGATGAAGGCAGTTTGGAGGAGGGATGTACAAGATGGACATGCGTCACTGTTTGGAGTTTCAGTTTGTCTGGTGTTGAAGGTTTAGTAGGTAAGGTTGTGGGAAGAATGGTTACTTTTGTTTGTGGAATTATGGAGATGGAAGGGCATTGCGGGCTTTTGTTAAGTTGTGCTTAGGCTTGGGAACAAGGTACGACAGTCGGTTGGTCAAGGTGGACTTAACTCTGATAAGTATGCTTGCACAGGTGGCATGGTAGGATGACTTTATTAAATTTTGAGAGGTGGTTCAGATCTTGGGAGGGTTGAGGTAGGTTTGATAGAGTGAAGAATGACAGACTATGGCTATTGACAAGTTGTTTTATTGGCAACATAAGCTCTGTTGTGAGAGATGGCATTGGTAAATGTAGGTTTATGGGGTTGCAGTCTACAGGGTATTGGATTAATGGAGTATTGAATTCATCAAGATGGTGGTGCTGTGGTCAGCAAATGCAAGGTTGGTCTTCTAATGTTTGGTTTATATTAGATAGTGGGTACAGTGATTATGACTGTAATAATTTCAAAGCTACCTTCGGTGGTTAAGATAACTGAGGATGTGTTGATTTATAGAGGTTTTACAAGGGCATGGTTATTACTTTGGAGCTGGGCAGGGATCATCGGTTTAATTTCAGCTGCCTAGGCAACTGGCTGCTTGGGATCTTTATATGATAGGGCTTTGGGATAATGATGACAAGGATCCTGTTTGGTTTACAGAAGATGTAGTTCAGCAAATGATGTTTTAATGTCGGTGAGGTTTCTTTTGGAAAGTTTTTGTTAGCATTTCTGGAATGATGGCGGAGGAACAGCCTGGTCAAGCTGGTGGGCGGAGAAGAAGGGCAGACTTGCCCTCTCCTCTTCCCCCTCTGGTTTTGAATGTTCATTTAAATGACTTGAAAAAGGAAAGTGAGCACTTGGACACTGCTTAATAAGTAAAATAAGTGAGCGGAGGTAAGGACGCTGCTTATTTGGCTGGAGGTTTATTCAATAAATGGTATATGAAGTGAGTGATGGGATGCTGCTTCATAAGTAAAGTAAGCAAGTGAAGGTTTGGATACTGCTTACTGGGTCAGGATGAGCAAGGTCACACTGTCCTGGTTAACATTACATGAATGTTTATGCTGTGATCAATAGCAGCTATATTATGTTTCAGTTATAATTAATAAATATCGATTAACAAAGTTATGTTTCTGGAAGTTTAATAAAAGCCATCAAACGTCATTCAGTGTGATGTGTTTATTGAAGGGGACCAGGACAAATGAGGTTTAGTAACAAACCCATTTGTCCAGGGACATCTTCAGAGGGGAGTTAGATGAATATACTAGTGGAAATTAAGAAGGTAAGGGGGGTGAAATGGTTAAATGGGAATGAGGGATGTTTGGGAGGAAGTGAGGTAATGGTAGGGAGGGGCTTAAGGGATTTATGCAAGAGTAACTGGGTAAGGAATCAGATTTTGGCGTGGACTTGCTACCCACCCTCCCTCCATTTTTTGATAGAATAGTGGGGATTGCGGTTATTTTATCAGTCTGGATAGGGTGGAGAAGAGGTGCAGGCTTGCCCTCTTCTGTTTCCCCTCTGGTTTTGTATGTTCATTTCCATAACTTGGGAAAGGAAAGTGAGCACTTGGACACTGCTTGATAAGTAAAATAAACCTGCAGAGGTAAGGATGCTGCTTATTTGTTTGGATGTGTCATTCAATAAATGGTAAATGAAGTGAGTGATGGGACGCTGCTTCATAAGTAAAGTATGCGAGTAGAGGTTTGGTCGCTGCTTACTGGGACAGGATGAGCAAGGTCACTCTGTCCTGGTCAACATTATATGGATGTTTATGCTGTGATTAATAGCAACTATATTATGTTTCAGTTGTAATTAATAAATATTGACTAACAAAGTTATGTTTATGGAAGTTTAATAAAGGTCGTCAAACGTCATTTGGTGTGATGTGTTTATTGAAGGGACAATGTCATTTGATCTTGATAAATGTGCAAAAGTAACATGTAAAGCAGGAATGCTGCATAACCAATAAAATATCAGTCTGGTACACAAATTTGATATGAAGGAACTTGAGCAGGAGGAAGTTTACAAATATTTGGGAATTGATAAAGGATCGACAATAAAACATAAACAAATGTAAAACAAAACATAGTAAGGAAACACTTTAGAAGACTAAAATTAATACTGAAAACAGCAGTGACATCTGGGAACAAAGTTCCAGTTTGTTTGTCTTTCGGCTTTACCCGTTTAAGGGTTGCCACAGCGGAACTCCGGTCCACTAACAATTGGCAGTAGATTTTCACGAACGCCGAGGTGCCAGCTCGATGTTCAACCTTCAACGAAGGCACGCCCATTTATGCATGTCTTTCAAATGCCCACCCAACCATGGGGAGGACATGCGGACTCCACACAGAAGGCACTCCCTGCACTCCAGCTGAGAATCGAATGGGAGAACCTCTTGCTGTAAGGCAACAACGCTACCACTGCACCACTGCAGATGTCAAAGTTCAAGATATATACCAATTTGCACTTCCTGATCTAACTTACAGTTTTGGGGTGATAGACTGGCCCCAAAAGGTATTGGATCAGTTGGACAGAAAAACAAGAAAAATGCTTCACACATATGAAATAATTTATAAAAAATCAGTGTATACCAAGATTATATATTCCTCATTCTGAACGAGGTATGAGTATCCTTGAAACTGATTACATGTATAGCTCTGCAATCATAGGACTGCAAATATATCTGCTGACCTCACAAGATCCAAACATAGTGAAAGTTTTAAAACATGTGTATAATACGTCTAAGTGACTTCCCTTCTTAGTTTAGCAGAAGCATATCTGCATCAAGCAGGAATGGAAATCAAACCAGAAGTAGGTAAAAATCAGATAGCAACTGACTGTGCCAAAACACAAAAGAAAGAATATAAGGTGAAGGATCAGATGAAAAGGTTAAGAAATGTGGAAAATGCAAAAATATATTTGCAAGTGCAGAAAATATCTGGAACAACCTCATGTCAATTAGGATCTGATGTTAGAATGGTTAAGAAGAGGTGAATTTATACCAAAAGATGGAAGGTTAATATTGGCAGCCCAGGAGAGTAGACTATGTACATGTTGGCTTACAAAGTACATTTAATATGTCAGAGAAGCAGACAAATGCTGGTTTTGAAAAACAGAATTGGAAACAGTTGAACATCTTGTTGCTGGGTGTGACACACTAATGGCAGAGGGCCTGTATACTGAAAGGTATCATAACTGTTGCACTGTAGACTATGCAAGCATTACAATATTGAAATAGCTGCGAAGCATTGCAAACATCAGCCAAAGAGCATCTTAGAGAATGATGAAATTTATATCACATGGGACCACCCATCACCAACAGTTCAAAAGATAGATGTGAGAAAACCAGATATTCTAGTCCATGAAAAGAAGACAAAAGCAGCATTGATCACTGAAATTGCTGCACCCAGAGATTACAGTGTTTTATGTACAGAGAGACATAAAGTCATAAAATACCAGGATTTGCAGGCAGAAATGAGGGCAATATGGAAGAAGGCTACACAGACAGTTCCAATAGTTGTAGGAGCAATGGGGCTTATAAAAAATAATTTACAATCTTATTTAGATATGCTACCAATGTAACTTCAGATGAATTGCAGAAGGAGTTCATTCTGGGCACATTGTGGGTGCTGTAAAGAATGCTTTTGGCTGACATCAAAAACTGAAACAATACTTATTAACGAACTTTAATCATATTTCGACGTAGGAATGGGGTCCATTCCCATCTTGGTATTAGAAACCCAAAAGAATTGAAGAAGTTCCAACAACTCACTTTCTCCACATTGCTAAGCAGTGATGTTAAAATGTAGGGAAAAAAACTTCCCCTCACTACTAAACTGCTATAGGAAACAGAATAGTATGGTGTATTATGCAAAAAAAAAACAGATTTTTCTGGGAGGTCCCCTAGTAGAGGCTCCATAGCATACCTTGCAATCTCTTGCTCCCAAAATGGAGATCTTTCTTATTGTTTATTACCTTCATTCCCCAATGATATGCCAGAAAAAAACATAACTTTTATGAAGTACAGACCAAATATATTATGCAAACAGCTCCACATTCTGCCAAAATATGATACCTCAGTAAAATAAAAAAAAAATGGCAAAGCCAATTTACTGTGGCACCACAGAGCATTGGGTGGTACATATCTTAGATGTCCCGGACTACTAGAAGCTGGTAGAAGAGCAATACATTGATTTTATACAATGAAATTATTTAGAAAAGATAAGGCTTTTTTCTTAAATAATGTCATTGTATAATAGCAGTAATCCACTTGTGTGTGGGGAACACAGGATTTCCTCATGGTCTGCTTCATTTAATGACTCAAACTCTGCTCTTGTGATCAAACCATGCCTAACACTGGCAAATCTTCTGTTACTCACACCCAGACATGGGTTATTGCTGACTTATTCATGCTTGGGTGCAAGTAATGCAGGTTTATACATGGCTGGCTTTGTTTGGTGACTTGGGCTTCACCAAACCATACTAACCAAGGATAAAGCATTCTTTACCCAGGCACAAACAAGGTTTATTACTACATTATACTTGTCAATGAATAACCAATGAGTAGATGATCATACAGGTATAACAAGCAGTGATTCTCCTGCATTACCTTTCCCACACTGGGTGACATGTTTCGACTGATTTCTCATGCAATAAAAATAAATAAATTGACCATTTAGTCAAAAACCAAAACAAAGGGAGTTTGTTGTGTCTGGAACTTGACACTGAGCTGTAGCACATATAGTGCAGGGCATGAAGGTTTTCGCTGCACTGGTTGCATATGACATTTCTGTGTTAAAACTAAGAAAATACACACTGACTTACAATACTCATTCACTGTGATGGGATCCTATTGAGAGTAACAGGATAGAAAACATTTCTATCTCCCCTACATAATCAGAAAATGCAGTGCAAATATGTACAGTAGAAGAACCTTAATCATCTGACTCTATGTGTCTGCATCCTTGTCTTTCTCCTCCTCCATAATAAAACACGCACACACATGCACGCACACACACACACACACACACACACACACACACACACACACACACACACACACACACACACACACACACACACAGTCAGATATATCTATGCATATGTATGGGTCCCATTCAGAAGAGTGACGCAACAGAAAGTTGAAGTTCACATGGTCAAGAACGTATGATCAACTTTCCAAACTGTTAAAGCTTTTGAATGGAGATTGTGGCACTGAGGGGGACTATGGAATTTACCTTTTTTCCCCACTGTAGTGTGATCTTGGAGTTGGTATATATTATATGCAGGGGTGTGGGGGTGCAGGGGGGGCTTGCTCCCTGCAAAAATGTAGGCTTTTGTTGATTTCTGTCATTCAGCATTTCGGAAAATCAGTCATATAGTCTTTGCCATATGAAGTTTAACTTTCCTTTAAGTCAATCATCTGAACAGGATCAATATACAAATATATATGAAAGACCTGGCGAAGTTAGAGACTTCACTGTGTAATACTCTAAACCTCTTGTAGTGAAAACCCATGGGATATATGCAAATTGCCTTTTAAGGACATACAAGTGTTTCGGCTACATGGCTTCTGAGTGCCTCTGACATTTTGCTTTCTACATTTTAAGTCTTTATGGGTATATTTAGGCCAATAAAACCCAACCTCATATCCATCTGTCTATTTATTTAGTTCTCCCTCTCTCTCTACATATATGATGTGTGTGCGTGTGTGTGTGCATGTGTTTCAGTCATGTCATGTGATCTACAACACACACTGATGAATGCTAAGTTCATTGTAGATGAAGAATAGACACAAATTGGCCATTTAATGGAGTGTACAGAATCTGGCATTGTAGTGAAATGCCACTACAAACTGCAAAACTGCATAAGGTAATCTTCATAAGCTTTCTGCTATGTCCCAGTCATCTTAATAATAGTTGCCATCATATTTACTACACAAATGCAAGTTTAAAAATTACACATTTTTCCTTTTTCCAGGTTGTGGTGTTTTTTGTCTTTGTAAGTTGTGCTGTTGTTTTACTACACAGTGTATCATGCTTATAGCATATATTATCTCAGTGACAGAAACAGCTGTATATTTTTTCTTCTCTCTAATTTTCATTTCTAGGGGACTGTACATGCTTTGATGATACTGTGGTCAGAACAACATACTACCAAACTGTCATATGTATTTGTTTCATGTTTGCTGAAGAAAATCTTTTATACTTCATTTGAAAAAGTACACAAAACTGATTTACAACAAAAAGTCCTGTGTTTCATTTATGAAGATAAAGAGCTCTGATATTTACATTTCCCAGTAAATGTTGTAAATACAGTATATGGGTTTTCTTGGGTGCTGACTTTGAATCGGAAGGTATCAAGCACAGAATATTGACTTGGGTATCAACCAAAAGATGGATTGCACGTAACAGTGCTTTTTAAAAGCGCTTGCATAATTTCTCACCAGCTTGAGCAAAGGTTTCACAAGGCAAGATCACTTTGGTCTTTGAAGGTCTACTTGATTAAAAACATTAAGAAAAGATTAACTAGTTAGCAATAAACTGTTGTGTGTTTATTCAGATTCAAGAAGCATCTATGCTTCATTATAAAGACACAATTATGCCATCTAATTATACCAGTTTTTTGCATTACTTATGCAAGAAGAAAATTAAATGATTAATGGGTTTTAATTTGCATTTCTTTGTTCCTTATGTGATGTAACCTTTCAGCTTCATCTGTTAACTGTGTCTGTGACATTTACTGCTATGGCACAATATAATTTGGGTGTCATGCACGTTGACTCTAATGTTTATTTTTCAGTGAAGATTACAGGTTAATTTCCAAGTATCTAATCAACTTCTAATAACATGCTTAAAGCTCTTTTCTCTGTCGAGACATTTATAGAAAGAAACTCTAGCTGTCTTCTCATGTTTGGTACATTATTTTGCTTTTCTGTCAGGCTCTTTTATTATCTCATGTTCATAAGATGTCCTGCAAGTAGTAAGAATAAAGAATACTAAAGATGAAATAAGACATGACAGGATACATTACTTTAATCTGCTTTTCTACATAAAATAACTTATGTAGTGCATGGAATGCCATGATTATGCTCTAAAACTGGACAAAAGATAAAGCTGTTACATGTTTCTTTAGCTCAAGACCTAACTGCAACAGTACTTCCAGGGGTGAGTAACCAATGTTACACACCCCCGAAGTTCAGTTACAATCTAGTATAAGGGAAGCAACGTTTTTTTCACTTTCAATGGTCCCTGAATATCTTTACTGCTATATCCATATAAGTTTACAGATGTCAGTCTGTAAGTAACCTATTTAAATTAAGGCAGTATTTAAAAACTGTCCCTAATTTTTTCCTTACTTGCTGTCTATCACCACTTGCTAAGTATTTTACTGGCTTTCAAAGCCAGTAAAATACTTCAGCTTTTTTTCTCTAACAGCAAGCACATGGAATAGATAAAACTCTATGCAATATAAAGAGTTATAGTCTGGTCTCACTGACCATAACCCATTATTATGTGTTCTCAACATGGATGCCAAGTTTCACATCTTGAGCTTTCCTCTCAAGGTGAATTTCTTGGCATCCATGTTTTCTACACGTAATAATGTGGTTACAATCGGAGGCCCAATCATGACCCTCTTTAATAAAGGCATGGAAAAAACTAATAGATGCAGAACATAAACTGAGTTGTAAATAAGGCTGCAAACTGTTCCCAGGATTCATTTACAATCGTGTAGGCTTCATGCAAAGCCTACATGGTGCTTACTTGTTAGCGCGATGAGCAGCAGCACTTATCACATATGCATGTGCATGCTGCTCATCAAGCATACATGAATACAACCACATTTTCATGGCAAGCAACAGTGTTGGTGGCCATAAAAATGTGTGGAGAGGCATACGTATACACAATAAACAAACAGGCTTTTCTATGGGCAAACTCATTATGTGCACTCGAGTGGACAGCATGAAAAGGTACCTAGGGTAAATAATGCAAGCTGTACCAGGCAAAGAAATTGTACTGAGTGCAATGTGCACAGAAATCAAAGATATGAATACAGAAATATATAAGAGGGAAGGATAAATGCTAAAATTGCAATAACATAATTTAATTAAATGTGTTTATGTCTCAAAGACAATTTTGTAATTTAAAATTATGCAATATGTATGTCATAATAATTAATGGTGGTCACATTTCCTGAGCAAATATATATATAAATAAAAGGATATGATAGTGCAGAATGTGAGGGTTACACAAAGTAACACTGTAACAGAGGGAAGTAAATGAGATATAAATGTGACTAACATACTGAGTTGAGATGGAAGTTAACAAGGACAGTACATACATTTGGGGATATTTGCATAGCCTGCATTTCATCAATATAACATGTTTGAAAAAAATAAGAATGTCTCATAAGCCACATTTTCCTTTTGCACGAATCTAATTTGTGCCACTAATGTTACCACTAAGCTGTGTATTAACTATGTATGCCACAGAAATAGGTATGACGTGTACAAGGAGGATCACCCTATGAATTATGTACTTTCATATTCTAATGGGTAAGAATCCCGTATGTAGATGAGTGGGGCCTTATAAATGTGGGAGCAGAATGTGCCATACATAAAACTCTTGGGTAAGGCACTTTTGCTTGACACAATTTTGGAGAGACATATAATAACAGATGCAAATACCATATTATGATGTGATTTATTCCACAGAGCTGTGTATTGTCTGCATCTGCAACAGGAGATAGCAATGGATATTGTAACAAATAACTGTTTTTAATGAGTGACTTAAGAAAGGATCTGTGATAATAAATGTCATATCAGTGTGTCAGACTGATGGCCATTAATTGACTATGCTCATGAGCACACAGTTGTGATCAGGCCTGTCTCAATGGTCCTTGTACAAGGAAGGTTTCTCTGTATTTTTGTACACATACCACCCAAGAATTGGAGAACACTCATGTACAACACACAACTCAATGCATGTGCATGTGAGTTTGGCAAAGCACATTTTCTACTGTCATGAAATCCAAACATATGTTCATGTGTGTTCAGGCAACATATCAAAGGATAATGCTAATGTGATCTAACAGTTGTTGCATGATGTCAGTACATTCACACAAAATGATTCCCTACCCTAGAACTGAACATCAAGCTGTGCAACCTTACCAACCAACAATATGGATATGAATCACATACACAACAGTGGAACTGGCATCAAAGCTTTTGAACTCCACCTATGTGAAGTCATTATATCAGATGTATTTTATTTGCTCACAATTTTTGTCCAATAAAATAGATGGCAGAGGCCCCTGCCACTTTATATGGACACATTAGAATTGAAAGGGTGTTGTCATTCCTGCATAACAGTTAAGAACGCAAATGCTTACAGTCACTCAGTGCTGGTTTTAAACATGTGAGTAAGTGTTGAGAAAATGAACCCAATAGTGGGATCAATGAATGTGCCACAGTATAAGTGCATGAGAAAACATTACACCATGTTAATAAATCAAGGAATATGTGTCCTTGTAATTACTTTGATATAATCTTACAGCTTGTCAGACAACATTACCTGATGCTAGGCATACCCAATCACACCTGTAGCTTCCTGTTGTTGTCACTGTGATGGCAGAGCAAAAAGTATGTACAGTGTGGATATAATCCTGTATGGGAACAAATCCATTATTTAGGCAACAACATACATTCCATTGGCTCATGCCCTCTGTACTGAGGAGACATCATACAACAACGCTATGGATGAAAAATCTAATCAAATGCATCACTCATCAATGCAGCATTTCAAAATGAAAATTAAATTAACTCTTGTAAGAGGAAACAGCATCTACACATGAACATAGCATATGGGTAACAACACTGTTAACAACATGCACATTGAGTGTAAGCAGTGATGTTGGGATTTGAATTATATACCTAACATCACAAGCTACAGAAGGTTTGCTGAAACACAAGTGCCACTCTAGATTTACTTTACAACTGTGACACTGCACATTTCAATAGATAACATCACCACTGTGTATTACATCAATGTTTCTGCTAAAAAGTGGTCACACAACACAAGCACACTGTATACATGTACATTATATATGTATTTGCAGCCTGTTTTGAATGCTAAAAGGAAGAAACAAACATTTACAGAACAGTCATTCCTGTAGTCAAACTCCCTAATGACCCACTGAACCAGTCTACATTCGCACGCATCACACACACACACACACACACACACACACACACACACACACACACACACACACACACACACACACACACAAGGTTTTTACTGCTGTACGCAAGCTCTCTACCCATCTACTCACACAATCTACATGCAAATGTATTATACACTTGCACCACAGGAGAGGTCTGACTTTAAGAGTGTGAGATTGCAGTTTTGAAAGGATTACCTCAGTGTGTTGCAGACAGTATGTGCTTGTGGACAGAGAGAAAAGGGGATGTGGGTTACATTCCTGAGTGTGAGTCAAATGAACACAGCTGTTGAATTAATCATGCAGTGATCCTTATCATCACACACACACACACACACACACACACACACACACACACACACACACACACACACACACACACATACATGCACGCACACATACACAGATGCACACACACACACAAACACACACACACACACGCACACACACACACACACACACACACACACTATGCCTACTGTAAGATTAGTACCACCTACCTTTCTAGATACACAATCTAGAGAGTGTAGTACTTAACACAAGTGCCACAAAAGAAGTCTGACTTCTACACTGTGAGAGTGCATTTCGTAGAGCATGATATTATCATTGTGTTGCAGAGAAGATGATGTTGGGAGAAGGGTCTATCACTGATGTGGACTCACCTCCCACCAGTGTAACAGTATATCTGGATTGTTAGTTGAGTGAGACCATCAGTATGTAAGGTCATACTTACTTGACACTATACACAACCCCTCATACACACACAAGTTGACTGCTGGGAGTATAGAACCCCTGCCTATCTAGTTATACACTGCTGTGAGTATAGAACCCCGACCTATCTAGTTACACCATCTGGAGGACACAGTACTTAACACAAGTGCAAATGAATAAGTTTGACTGCTACAGTGTGAGACTGCAGTGTACATAGGATTAGGTTTATTTTATTTTTTATATTTCTTTATTTATTTTAGTGAGTTTGCTGGGGTAATACACTGAACACTATAGACCATTTCCAGTGCAGCCAGGTTCTCATTCTGTGTCATGAAAGATACTGTGCTGCTGACGTTTTTTGAAAAGCCATATTTGTTGATATGAAGGAGTAAGTTCCATCTTATGATCAATAATAAATACATACTGCTGACTCAGGTCAGTTATGCTGTCATTAATGCAATGTTGCAGAACTGAGACTGATATGTACCTGTTTTACAAGATTTTGTGTAGATCAGTCCACACATACTTGTGCAACACAGGCTGCACAATGAAGCTTTCATGGATCATCAGGTTAGGATGATGGTATGTAAACATGAGTGACTGGTACTCTAATTAGCAATGTTATCTGATCGTGCATAGACTATGTGCACTGTCAATACAAAACAATCCAAAATGTTACAGTGCGGTAGGGCTAGGTAATGATAAAGTATGTGTGCCAAGGCTGTATGAGGTTACATAGCATTTCCAAGTATAAGTGCTGCAGTACAGACATAACTGTCCAGAATGAAGTGGTCAGTTAGCCACACAGTTCATTGCAGTTCACTTGTGTACAGTAAAACATTTCCATGAAATGAAGTAATAACATCCTGTAACAATAGTTATAGTTGTTCAAAATCTCTTCCTAAAGCGCAATGCTGACAAGTTCCTTAAAGCAAATGTTGGCAAAGTATTCACATGTGTGATTCTAAGTTGAGGTGATGAACTTGGAATGTGAATTAGCAGTGTTCAGTGCTGCTCCCTGCTAACATGTGCACAAATAAGGAGCAGGGAGAAACTGGTCTGATTGTGACAGAACAGATCTGTTTTCTATTAATGTTTAATGTGTCATGATATCAACATTTGTCATGGTAGTACTTCCTCAGTTCCTTCTAGATATACACTTTACATGTTGTACTGTACCTTTGACATATTAGGGCCAAAGCTGTATTCCAAATGAAGTATTGGGATTGCCTTCCCCATTTGTATGACATTAGGCGGTGAGCAAACAGGGTTCACCGATGAAGGAAAAAAGTGAAAACTTTAATATGGTTATCCTTCTAGAGGACAAACAGGCTTAGCAGTGATGCACAGCCTTTAGCACTCTTGACAGCATTGAGTGAGAAAACCCACCTGTCACTAACTTCTTCTATTGCACAAGGTATAACCTCAGTGAGCTAAATTAAAAAGCAGAGGTGAAGCAGGGTTTGAGCCAAGCATGCATTTTACAATTGGTGTCAGATTACTATAAGTAAGTTTGATCATGACTACAGGACTATATAGGAATGACTATCCTAAATATGTTGACTGCCCAAATTGCACCAGTAAGGCCTACTGAAGTAAACTTCTATAGCTCAGCCATACTTCAAAGAAACTCACAAGACAATTAGGTGTACGATTTGTTAAACATAACAAGGATGGCATGGATTTTGAAATATGTATTATGACTTAGCATATTTCCTAATTATGTGTGTAGGACAAAATATCTTGTAAAGTGTAGCCATTATGCTTCCTCACAGTAAGGACAGTAACTGAATCATATAAGATGACCAGGTCATCCATCAGTCTACTAAACATGTTACAGCATAATGTGATGAGACAGAAGAGGTGATGAGGGACAGAGAGATGGGGAGACACATCAGAGTTTGTGTTATGGCACATTTAGCAATAGTTTTAAGGTATATTTGTATTAGGGTCTTCCTAATTAAAACTATGCCCTGCTCTGTACCATGAAGTGATTGGTATAGGGATAGAGAAGGTGGGGGAGTGACAATAACCAATACATCCACATACATCTGGTTGAGGAAGGTGTAGGAAATTGGAAACATGATGGTGACATGAGGATGGGGTTTTCTTGATAGATGTAGTACAGACTTACACAAGTGATATTAATATGGAGAAGAATTGCATTGCTGTATAACATATGTCAGGATTCAAACCTTTGGCAGTAGAAGTAAAACTTTACAGATAGACTGAATATCTCAGCAAGGGTCCAATTCAAAATGTCGAGATCCCACAATCTCGACTGTCAAAATCCCAATTCCATAATGTCGATATTGGGGAATCTCAAAATCGTAAAACAAAAACAAAAACAAAAAAAATGATGACAGCACTTAAAACATGTTATTTCAAAGGGGGCAAGCCCTCCTGCACCCACCACACCCTCTGTACCTAAATATACTAATTCCTAGATCACTGTACAGTGAAGAGGAGGGTAATGTAGATCTCTATGCAGTGCGGAATGGGAACATTACCATTCTCTTCACTGTAGTGCAATCTCAGAGTTAGTATATTTAATTTGCAGGGAGTGTGGGGGATGCAGGGGGGGAACATATTTTTAAATGCTGTCATTTCTTTTTTTTTATTATGATTTCGAGATTCCACAATCTCGACATTATGGACTTGGAATTTTGATAGTCGAGACTGTGGGATCTGGAGATCATCATAATGGACCCCTCAGCTCACCACAGAGGAGCATATGCTGTAATAACGTTCAATCACATATTGTAAGAGCCTGGGAGATATGGAAGAGTAATTACATGACAGTTTATTGCCTTAAGTCTGTTTTAGTATAGAACTGTGGACTTATTGGCATTTTTGCTAAGCTGACCATGCCAATGCAGTCTAAGGCAAAAACTCACCACATTTTGCAATAACACTTGAAATGCCTATTAGCATCACATAGTACACTTGACTTGTGTGTTGTCAAACCTCACAAAAGTGTTGTGAACTACAACTGATTGAATAGAAGGAGTGTAGGCAGATGCAAAGGCAATATATACACCTGAACAGACTTATAAAAACAGACAGTAAGAGTTTCACCTACTGCTGGATTAAACCCTTGACAAATGCAGAATTAAGTTTATGCAGCTGATCATTATCTCAACACACCATAAAGGAAATCCCACTTCACACACCTAAAAAATCACATAACTGTGCCAATGGAAGATATAGGTATTACCCTTCAGCAAAGTAATCACAACTGGAAGATGCCATAAGATGAACCTTACATCCATCAGCCTAATGAATAGTCAACATACATCTGGAACCAAACTCTTGATGCTATGGCCAAAAAGCAATTTTCAGACAAGTAATTGATGTCAACACTACACTGAGGAAGTTGCACTTTGTTACATCCAACAACCCTTCCTAAGAACTGTTAGAGTAACTGTTACAAAGTATTGCCTTTATTACTGCCTTTATTATGCCTTTACTCTGTTCTGATAGCGCAGCATGTTTAAGCACCTTGGCATGAGGATAAACAGAGCTGTGTGGGTGATGGCAACAACTGACCAAGTTTTGCCACTGGACATGAACAACTATTCGCTGTCACTCATCATTTGTGCATGATGGCAAACTCCATGCAAATGATGGGAACTATAAGTGAAGACTTTTTATGTACCATTTCTGGCCATGTGTGTTGCATGTGATTCTATGTTTTGACCAGGTTAAACGTGTGAAAGGAAGGGTTGTTGGAAAGTGGTGAAAAGGAGGGGGAGGGGCAGGTAGAGGAGAGGATACAGAGGAAAGAAATGAGGAATTTGCAGGAAGGTAGTGGAAAACAACCATAGCTATCCACTCCTTCACAACATAAATGTGGACGTGTATGCAGAATTTGTTGAATTTGGACTGTCATCACATCAAAGGTAGGTGACAACAACAGAATAATGTTGTAGAACCAAATGTACCAAATCAAGTGTGTCAAGGAGACACATGGAGGGCTATGCATGGGTCTTTATTTTTTATTTATTTATTTTGGTGGGGCATGTACCAATTTTTTTTTTTTTACTATCAAAAAGAGACAAATATTGGGGAAGGGGTTTAAGAATATGAGGGTCAGGTAGGTAGGGTAGGAGAGGATGCAGGTGCAAAGATATAGGACATGCAAGACAGACAGGGAAGTGATAGACACAAAAGGTTGGGGGACACCATGATTGACGACAGGTAACAGACATTGGAGGCACACCCATATCAAGCCTGAAAACAGTGTGAATCTAGTCCTCACCCTCAGAACCTTCACCACTGCCTCCTGTCTCTGTTTTCTGTATCAGTGCTCAAAGAAGCAGCAACTTTGCAATATGAAGAAGCACCTTTCTGCAAGACTGAGTCAGGCATCAAGACCCCTTTCCATGATACCGTCCTCCTTCACTGTCAGCTCTTGGCTGTTGACAAAAATCACCACTTCCACTAATACTACTCCTGGTGGGTACCAGTGCACTAGCAGCTAGGGCAGAGATACCTGATGCAGATGGAACAGGTAGGACAGGGAATGTGAGGCAGCACTGTCAGAATGTGACTCTGAAGTTCTGTCTGCCAGTGCTGCAATCTGTGGAGGGATGGCAGGCAAATCCCCAGTGATCAGTCTACATCCCTATGCTGAGTGTCATTTTTTAAGAAGAAATGACAACAGAACAATTTTAAGCCATAGAAAATATTAGAAAAGAGAGAGAGAGAATTAGAACCACAGCATATCACATGACTTTATTATTTCAAAGCATACACCCTTATGATTATCCAGTCAGTACACCTGCGCCACATCCAGGTATGATGGGAAGGCCTTAATCTGTCATAAAATTAATCAGTTTTAGTGCTATGATATCATAAATACAAACATTTATGCCAGTATTGCCATATTGCACTGAAGACAGCCTTGGCCAACCTGTTCCAAGCCTCAGACTTATACTGAGACTCTGTATAGTCTCCCTGCAGCAGCCTACAGCTGTAGCACTTCACAAGGAGGACCACAAAAATCCTGGACTCCTCAACACCCCACCTCTGTGCTCTATATTTAACATCATCATCTCCCTCACCGGCCATGCCTGCAGAAGTCAAGCTATAAATGCGTGTCTGAACTGATATCATATTCAAGTCTCATGTTTTACAACAAGTCTGCAAAATGTACACTCATACCAACTGCATTTACAAGATGGAAAGCAGAGAGATCCATCACCAGCCAATCAGGCAGGGATTTCATCAAACAGCAATGATAATGTGAGACAGCAGTGAAATTTGCCATGTATGATGCTCGGCCTATTCACACTTTTTTGCAATGGTCAACACTGAAATGTTTAATGGCCTGGCTTGTAAGCCTTGGTCTGTAGAAGTTTAAATAGGATGACTTGGGACATAATTTTTTGGGACTTACACACTGTAAAAAGTTAATTGTACAAGGTAGGGATCAAACTTATGGAATAAAGAATACATACATTTCAACCCAGGCAGGGATGGTCCGTGCTATTGGACTGCCGGACTGCAGCCCCTCAGCTGTAAACATAAAGAAATTAAAGAAAATAAAAGATTAAAAAAAAAATTAAAATTCACGGACTTTTGCGCATGTGCACTAGTCCGGACTGCTGCTGAGACAGTCTGGAGCATGCACAGACTGTTTTAGCAGCAGTCTGGACTGGGAAACATGGAAGAGCAGAGATCCCAGAAGTCTATGCAGTTGTAACTGCATAGACTGTCGCTGGAAATGGATTGTACTGCAGCATCAGCAGGCTGGAGTCTTGTCGGGGGAAGAACATCTCGCGTGGTGGATGTGCTCCAACAGACATAATGCACGGGCAGGTTTGTAGTGCACTAACAGCTATGGATTTAATTGCACGAAGGGATCGCTCCAGGTAAGAGGGACAGCTATGGATTTATTTAATGGCACAAAGGGATCGACATCACTCCAGGTAAGGTGTGTGTGTGTGTGTGTGTGTGTGTGTGCATGTGTGTGTGTGTGTGTGTGTGTGTGTGTGTGTGTGTGTGTGTGTGTGTGTGTGTGTGTGTGTGTGTGTGTGTGCCCCAGTTGCTATATACTGGTGGCTAGAACAAACTCATGGTGGTGTGGTAGGGAATACCTCAGGCTTGAACCCTGTACCTTGTATGCAGGTGTTAAGGACCTGAATTCCCTACCCACCACCATTTGTAAAAAAAAAAAATTGCAGATTTTTGCCTCATATTTGATCTAATCTGTTCCACATAATATTTGTGGTTTCTAAATATTGCGATGCTTGATATTTGATGGTGCAGTGGTAGCATTATTGCCTCACAGCTCCAGGTTCTCAGGTTTGATTCTTGGCTGGGGTGCCTTCTGTGTGGGGTCTGCATCTTCTCCCTGTGTTTGTGTGGGTTTGATTTTGTGTCCTCCCATGTTACAAAGACATGTCTGCATTATTTCTTCATGGGCCTCTGCTGAAAATTATTTTTTTGTTCCAAGTCAGACTGTCCTGATTAACAAATGTTAAATAAAATTGACAGGCATTTGAAATTCAGACTTCAGGTTTCTGAATGTTTAATTCCTTATATATTTGATGGTGCAGTGGTAGCATTGTTGCCTCATAGCTATAGGTTTTCTGGTTTGATTCTTGACTGGGGTGCCATCTGTGTGGAGTCTGCATCTCATCCTTGTGTTTGTGTAGATTTGCTCTGGTGTCCTGCCATTTTACAAAGACATGTGTCTGCAGTATTTCTCCCTGGGCCTCTGCTGAAATTTGTTTTTGTTCCATCAGAAGTAAAATTGACAGGGATTTGAATTTCAGACTTCATATTCTTCAGAAAATACATAGTAACACAACCTTTTATTCTAGCAATTTTCTAAGTTTATAAGATGAATATTTGAAATTTGTCCTTATTTTTGGGACTGTATTACCCCATTATCGGCTTTGTCCAGGGTTTTGTGCTAAGGTTGACAGCTATGGCAAGAACTTAATTCAATGAATATGTTTGAGGGCTGTATTCCCTCATTACTGGGTTTGTCCAGGTGTTTGTGCTAAGAGGTTGACAGCTATGGTGAGAATTGAATTCATTAAATGATAGCCATTTAAGTTTCAGTCTTCCGCTCTTTCACAAAGCAGCTGATTTGGTGTAGTGGTATGTTGCTCTGACTGTTTTGCACAGGGACCTTGGCAGTAAAATGTATGGTGGTAACACAGCATTTTTCTTTCACAAAGCAGGTGATTTGGCATAGTGGTATGTTGCTCTGATTGTTTTGCACAGGGACATTGGTGGTTAAATGTATGGTGGTACACAGCATTTTTCTTTCACAAAGCAGCTGATTTGGCATAGTGATATGTTGCTCTGACTCTTTTACACAGGGACCTTGGCAGTAAAATGTATGGTGGTAACATAGCATTTTATTCTAGCAACTTTCCAAGATTATACAAGCAATGTTTAATGTGTCCCTGTTTTTTGGGCTTTTGACCCCCCCCAATAAATTTGGCTTTTTCCAGATTTCTTGTGCTGCGAAGTTGAGATGCAGATGAGTATTGAGTAGATTTTACAAAGAGCTGAGAGCTGCAGGGGAAAATAAGTTTAGTGCTGCTTATGCTAAGTCAGCTTGCATTTTTAATAGCACAACAGGTTGTGTACTTGCTTTTGATGCAGAAGGTTGTTGGTTCTACTCCCACAAAGGGTGAATGCTGCCGTACTGAAAAAGTTAAGATACTAACTATGAGCCTGTTATCAGTTTGCCATCCATTTCCTATTGCAATATTACTAGCTTAACATTTTTAATGTAATATAGGCAATTTATTCCTTAGGGGCAACAGACACTTTATTTTTCGATGAAGCCATGAAATATAAAGGTGTTTGCTAGCAGCAACCTCTTCATTAGTTACAGATTTATTTACTGTGGAATTATTTAGATGACTTTTCTACTTCTTCAGAGATTGTGCATATTTACTGATAATGGTAGACTGTAGAATTGTGCATATTTACTGATAATGGTGGACTGTAGAAGTTTGAGTAGACTTTTATGATGGAAATGTTCTGAACTGGGCAGTTTTGTCATTATGGGTGCATGCATTTTGTTTCATTGTTTACTGGAAAGATGTTCTGAATTGGACAGTTTTGTCATTATTGGTGCATGCATTTTGTTTCATAGTTTCCTGGAAAAATGTTCAAAACAATAGGAAGGTGTATCAAAGAGCACATGTATGTTTCATATGCAAGGGGCCTATGATTTGAAAACAGCCTAGAATTAATCTTTATCTGCCACTGGTAAAATGTATTTTCTTTGAATGTGGGTTTCAATGCTGTTTTAATGAATGTGAGATTCAAGGGCAGAGAAGTTTTAATGCTAAGTTTGTTTAGCAGATGTCTTAGTATTTGTGCTGTAAAATGCAAAATAAAACCTTCAAATGAAGTCCAAATCATCATAGAAGTAAATCAGTATGCACATTAGTGTTTATGGTAAATGGAGTGAAATAGCCAAGTAATGGATCATTGGAATGGCTGCAGGGGGAGGCTCCATTCGACCATGATTTTGTGAGGGGGAAGGGTGGCAAACTTAAAGACAGCCCCTGCTGAACTATACCTCCCAACTGTCCATATTTTCAAAGAATGAATAGATTTTTGCTTCTTATTTTTGGTTTGTTCCTCATAAAATGTGTGGTTTTCTGGCAAATCGTTTAGGAATTAAGTCACTAAATAATGACACACTGAGTTTCAGACTTCATAATCTTCAGAAAAATGCATGCTAAAGTAAGACCTGTTGTTCTATCAACTGTCTCAGTTTATACAAGAGAAATTTTTAGTACTGTTTATATGTTCCCCCAATATATTTGGCCTTGTCCAGATTTATTGCATTAACAGGTTGAGAGGTACATGCAAATAAATTGCTTTATAGAATTAGGCATAGCCAAACCTCTCAACTGTCCCTGATTTTGGCTCAAAATGTTGCTCTTCCCCCTAATAATCCCTCCGCAAAATAGCAAATTTGGAAGAAAACATGGAGGGTTTACAATTAAAAAAATAACTGTAATAATTAGTTATAGATTACTTTTATTTCAGAAATGCATGTAGATTCTTTTATTTTGAATGAAAAACACAACTTACACCAAACTACTAAAAAAACTCTGCAAGACAACTTCGGAGACTGACGGTTTTATTTAAACGCTAAAATAAAAACATGTTTTTCATCCCACCTAAATGTAGGACTTCTTCAGAATTAAAACACTGCAGTGTCTTTAGAGACTTCTATTTATAAATTTTGCCGCAAAATTTATAAATAGAAGTCTCTAAAGACACTGCAGTGTGTTGTAATTCTGAAGAAGTCCTACATTTAGATGGGATGAAAAACGTGTTTTTATTTTGGCGTTTAAATAAAACCAGCAGTCTCCGAAGTTGTCTTGCGGCATTTTTTTAGTAGATTCTTTTATTTTGTCAGCTGCTCAAGTTAGCAGTACTAATATTAAAGTGTCCCTTCTTTGACAGGTTCCCAGCTGTATTGTGTGGCTATTTTATATTTTTACATCACATTTTTGGTCCATTTTTCATAAAATTGTGGGGTTTTTTTGGCAAATTAGTGACAAATCATTAAAGACTGAAGTTAGAAAATAATGACAGACATTTGAGTTTCAGATTTCATACCATTCAGAAAATTCATACTAATGCAAAACTTATTCTATTATCTTTCTAAGTTTATAAGAGCAATATTTAAAAATTGTCCTTATTTTTGGGCCTTTGTCCCACTTCTTTGTATGGGCTATCCAGATTTCTTGCTCTGAGGTTGAGAGGTATGACAAATGTGACAGGGCCATCACAGTCAGCCAGAGACATTTCAAATTGTGACATACTTGTTGCACCCCACTCCCCCATGTAGTGACTCTGGATGTGTCGAAGCAAGGCAAGGAGTACTTATGCCATGTAAATGTGCAGAGTATCCCCCCCATCCAAGGTAGACGCAAGTACTAGAGTGGCTTTTCATCTGTCCTTGATTTTTGTAGAATGGTCTGGTTTCTGTCATATTTTTTGTACTGTTGATTTATGTTTATTACTCAAAGTGCCTGTTGCTCTGTGTTTAAGTAGCAATACTTTAATGACCATCAGGTAAGCTTGGCTGAGATCTTAAGATGCAAGTAAGCTTTAATAAGCATACTGTTAAAGAATTGCCAACATTGAAAGCCTTTCTGTTATTGCCATGTAGAGAATACTTAACCAGATAATGTATAAGCCTTGGGTATTGAAATGCATATGACAGCATTTGTAATACTTGGAGACTTCCAGTCATCTCTGCAGGCTTTACCTGTAAACTAAACAGAATGCCAGTCATGTGGTCCATAACCTGTACAGTAATCCTTTTAAGCAATGTATCTTGAGCTTATTTCTTGTTTGCTTTTCATTTTTTACTTTGATCATGTTTTCCCCATGAAACAAGTAGATAGTTGCCAGGCAGCAGGTCTTTTCTTGGATAAGAAACATTTTTACAAGTGGGGGCATCAGAGATTTCTACTTTCAGCATGTTACTTGGTACTTTAATAAAGCGGAATATAAATTATAATTAGAACTGCAGTGCAAGAAGTGGTTTGAATTGAGTGCTGCTTGTTTTTCTTGTACTTGATTTTGACTGGCATTCCATTAATGTATTTAAAAAGTAATTTATTTTTTCATGCCTCACAACCTTTTTGTTTCCATTTAGATATTAAGTAAGCTGTCATGCAGCCAATGCATTGAAATATTTTTATTTTTCTACACTTCATTTTGTCTTGATTGGACTCTCATAATGACGGTTTGGCACCCAGGGCAGTGTTTAGTTCGTTTTTGTGGTTTTGAGCATATCTCCTCCCCTTTCTGGTTGGCCACACCCCTTCCAATTGATCCCACCCATTCAGCTGTCTCCTGCAGCCCCCCTTTGATTTGAAGTCACCAGTCGCCGCTGAACCCAGGTTATTCAGTGCTAGAGGAGAACTCCAGTCCAGTTTAAACATGATCATTAAAGATATACTGCATTCAGTATAAATGGAGATATATTTCAGATAGGACTACATGTGTGTGACTTTAAAAAGTCCTGGGAACTGCATTCCCATGAGGGAGGCAGTATTATTGTTTTTAAGTATATTTCAGATAGATAGACTTTCATGAGATGATTAATGCAGGTTGGAGTATGATACATACATAACTCACAACACATACTGTCCTAAACAAAGAGTTGAGTTATATGAGGAGTCAAGATGATTTTAATTAAACTTTTGTGCTCATCATAGATATGCAATTGCATTTTTAATTAATTATCATAATGGCAATGCTTAAACAGTTAACACATACAACCAACTAGGTTTCATAAGTAAGTCATTAATGAGATATGCTACCAGAAAAGTGTAGGTATGCAAGCATTATTGATACATTTCTTGCAATTAACCCATTTATGATAGCTATTTGTATGTAGTGTTACCTTCCTAATCAAAGTGTTGTGAGAAATAGCATTCTGCCACCCTTTGTAAAAATAAGTGCTATTTAGATTTGATCCCTGGATCACCTATGCTCTGTTTCTAAACTCACTACACATACACCTTGCACCACAGAGACAGTTAACCAGTAGGTCAAGGTTTTCCAGTCAGTACTGTCCCGAGTTCTGACATGTGTGCTTCATCACTAAGCCTGCTGCACTATAGAAGGTTGCCAAGACAAACATTCTATTTTTTCCCTTAAGCAGGTAAGCTTGATTGCACTCTACTCAGCAAAATAGAAAAAAATAAGAAAAACAAAGAATAAAGGGAGTGTGTGACCACGCAGTCAATGAAACCAATGAAACCAAAAAAGACTCAGGTAGTGTCCTAAAAGTAGCTGAAAAAAACAGCTGTCCATGGAGCTGATAAATATTGTGAGTGAACAACCTTCAGGATATAAAACGATATTTTATTTGTGTGATTCGAGTGCACGTTTGTGTAGCTGTATTGCAGTCACTCATGTTGTGTTCAAGCAAGTTCTTGAAGTTCATACCCATTTTAAAAACAAAACTTGGAATGTTACCTAGTTTGTTGGATAAATCTTCATCTATTTTTGAGTATGTTCCAATTCTATCTCTTTTATGTGTTTGGAATCAACATTATATTGTATTACTAAAGAGTTGATATATTTCCTATTGGAAGAGCCTCATTTGTTCGGCTGCACAGAAGCATCTGGCTGCTCTGGATGTTAGTCAGTACATTAAGTAATGGATGGTAATTGGAGCCCAAACCCTTAAGTATTTTCTCTTAGGATTGTGTTAATAGATGGTAAGGGTACCCTCTCTGCAAATATATATTTATCAGTTTTTTACTGTCAGCAATAAATAACCTCATTGGAATACATACATGCTGTTCTTATTAATTGACCTCTAAATATATTTTTCTTACCAAAAAATTGATTGCAGATACTGCAATGTAAATAAGTGTTACAGGAAGTGGGTTTACGATACACTGTTGATCCAATCTTTAAATTAATGTATTCTTAAATAAAGTACCATCCAAATAGGTAATGGATTAAAAGGTGTGGTACCGTTAATATAGGTTATAAATTCTTCAATCAAATCTTGGGGGGGCTGTCCAAAGGATAAAATGTATCATCCAGTATTGGTTGAATCTTGATTCTAAAACATGGGGTTTCTCTCAGCTATACATTACAAGATTCACATATATGGGGACTCATGCTGTTCCTATAGCTACCCCTTGTAACTGTTTGTAAAATTCCCCTTCAAAAAAGATGAAATTGCATTTTAGAATTATTTCCATAAGTTCCATGATAAACTTTATAAGGGAACCATCAAAGTCAGTCAATTCTAAAGGTGCAGTGTGGAAATATTCCAAGCCAGTAGAGTGTGGTATACATGTGAATAAATCAATAACATCTATAGTAAGAAAAAAATGTCCCATGAATCTCTGAGTATATGCTGCATTGATGAAAAAATATATTTTATTATTCGGTCATCAAATACTGCTAACAGGTTTAGAAAGTTGTTCAGCTATTATCAACCAATAAGTGATATCTTTGTGTATTTTTGGAATCCCAAAAGCTGCTGGAAAAACTGGATTTTGTCCACTAAAAAGTTATAAGTTTCAAGTGAAATTATACCCTGCATCAGGGAACCTTTGAAAAAGAGATCAATTTGCCTCTAGGCTACTGAAATTTCATTTTTAGGTACCATTATATATTTAATAGTGTCTTGTAGCATGTTAAATATACTTCTCTCATAATCTATCTGGTCAGGAAAGACAATACCACCACCCTTGTCAGGAATTGTAACTCTAATAGTGGGATTTTTTTTCTTAACTTGTATATCATTTCTCATTCTCATTTATTTACATTGAAAAAAAAACTTTGTTTCCTACCGGCAAAATAATTTAAAAAAATCTTCCTCACAATTTTTTCAACACTACAAGCAGCATGTGGGCTACACATCATCAGCCTGTCATGTAGTGTCAATGGCACAGAAAGGGGACATGCGGACAATGAAAAGAGGTCATGCTTCACAGACTACATATAATTAGTCAAGGCACAAGATGTGCCATTAAGAAGTACTTCCTACTGTGATGAGGTATGGTTGTGAGAGTTGATACAACTTCTTTGACAGATCTGTCCACAGTACTCATGTAAATCCTTTTCTGTTATAATAATTTACAACTTTTCATAGGATACAACATCCAGTGCTACTATTATTATTAATAAGGACAGCAGGTGACTAAAGAATGACAGCTCTGCAACCTCAAGTCACAAGCCACTAGGAAACATTTATCACATACTTTAGCATGTGCATTTCATATACAGCACATTATTATTCTATAGTTATTCTATATCCAGTTAAAAAAAAATATGTATCTGCAAGCTAGATTCAAACCCTGCATCATCTGCCCTGTTTCTTTAAACTCATAGCATTTATACATACCTGTCAACCTCCAGATCAGAGAATTAGGGACAAAGAACCTTAAAATCAGGGACATTCAGGGACAACTAATTAACATAAGCAATGTATATTTAAATAAGTACATTAATGGACACGCCTACACATTCAATTACACAAAGATGGCATCATTAAGTATTTTTTAATTAGAAAACTGTATAAATACACATGCTCAAAATAGAGGATTATTCATATTTGTCAGATACCTGTATAAAATTAAAGTAATACACGCTCAGCTCACCCCTCACACATACCCTTAAAGACAGGTGCTTACACATTTGTCAAATACACATGCTTAATATGGAATAAGGCAAATATGTTCAGACTATTCATACCACTTCAGCATCTTGGCAGACAGAGGTAGTTTCTGCCACTGACGCTGTGGAGGAATGTTCTTTGTTGTAAGCAGCTGTTGGTTTTCTTGCTGCTACCAGCATGTCCTTAGGCTGTTTTACACAGTAGCAGTCATTGTCCTCTTTCATCTTTATTGCTAATGTAGAGTTTAATGTTTTTGGGCAAAGTGACTGTCTGAACTCAGTTTTTACTTTGTGAACCATGCTAAATGCCCTTTCTGCTTCACTGTATGTGTATAGCAATCAGAGAACACTTTGCATTAGCTTTTGAAATGTTGGGAAGTCTTGTACTGCAGGGCTCCCAAGCACCAGTGACCAGTACTTTAGAAAATTAGATGCGTCAGATCCATATGACCACTCAGTCATCTGATATACTAAAAACTCATCAATCAGTTTGCAGCGCTCCACTTGTGAAGTGCAAAAGTCTAGACGAGTGCCAGTATCTGCAATAAAAGTAGAAGAAAGCTGCTGTTTCATAGCTGGATCCAATAATCTGGCCATGTTCTGCAGCACAGGATCTTTTGCAGGGAAATGTTTTTTTTTTATTTTGAGTAGGACAGCAGAGTAAAATTGCTTGGCGCTCTTGAAAAGTTTCTGCTCACTGCAGTACCCCTGATATCATCCATACTGTCATCCAAATATGTTTCAGCATCAGGACCAAAGATGTTATCTTGCACTTCAGCAATTGAATCAATAGCACTTATATTGCCCAAAACTACCTTGCAGTAAGTAGTTTGAGTACCCTACTAGCATATACCTGTGGTAAATTCTGGGTGCCATTATGCAAGGTAAGCAATTTGCTTTCCCTGCTTTGCATTTGCACATTGAAGTAATGCAGTGGTTCAATGGCATACTGCAGGAAGAGGAATGCCAGCTTAATGTCATGGCTCTGTAGTGTCTCTCAGCTATTAGATCTACTTTAACAGACCATGGTTCATAGGACAAGAAGTAGCATCTCAGGGTGGGCCACAAGGCAAGCATTCTTTTGATGACTTTTGACAGACTTAGCCAGTGAGTGGGGGCATACCTGATAATTTTGAAAGGTTCAATATCCACGAACAGTGCAAACTCCTTAAGCTTCTGCTGACACTGTGCACTGCTGGAAAAGTGACAATAAATGTCAGCTATCAATTCCTCTACAGGTATAGCCATTGCTTTTACATCAGATTTGATACATAAATCTGTAATGTCCCATAAGCAGCCTATGCCAAAAATGTGCGGATTAATCTCTTTTAATCAGGATAAAACAGAATTCTGCTTACCACTCTTGGAGGCAGCATTGTCTGATGAATAAGCCACCATGTTACTTACTGAAATGTCAAACTTGCTCAGAAACTCCATTACACAGTCATAAATGGCTTGACCAGTTCCACTGAGACAAGCAGGCATGTCAAGGAATCTAACAACTTTTTTACCAATGCTTTGTAAAAAAAATAAATAAATAAATAAATAAAGTAAAATCACAAGCAATTTGTCATCCCCCATGTCTGTACTCTGGTCAAGGTATAAACAGTATGGTACTTTGTGACAAACTTGTGAAACATCCTGCTGATACTTTGGCCCCATTACAGCTCTTAAAATGTAAGCAGCCTTTGTTGGTCCACAGGTCAATTTTTTGTACCACCTCCAGATTCATGCAGTACCTCTTCATGTACTTCAGGAAATGATTCCCAGTCATAAATGGCAAGTTGTGTTCAGCAAGTAGGTTTATAAAGGATACTTCAGCCTCTAATACTTTAGAATTGGTTAGTTAAGTGGCAAACATTTCTGTCACCTTCCTTCAAGTCAAATGTTTGGTGCTCATCTTGTGTTTCTCAGTGTCTATATGCCACTCCAGATCATTCCTCCCTCCGTGTCCAAAATTAATATTAGTAGCTCACATCTTGCAAAATGCATAGCCTGGGCTACACCCACTTTCCATCATCCAGTCAAAAATGACCTTCCAGCTGCTTTGGAATGTGGTCATTCAATTATTTTCAGAGGCAGCATCTTCAGAGAAAAGGGGCATAATTAGAAAGCTTCAAAGTAATTCATGGGTGTACTGTGATGTTAGACTTTTACTTAAAGTAAAATGAAGTTTGTATGATGGCAAACAGTCAAAAAAAATCTTACCCTTCTGAGTTGTTGCACTATAACAGCAAAGGAAAATTTGTATTGCATTCCCTTCCATTGTGGCTTGTACCATGCTGTTGTGTGATTCAGCCATGACTTTGCTTCTGAAGAAAATTTATGATTCAGATAAAAGATGAGAACGCAAGCCAGAAATCTCTTTAAATGTATGTAACTCAGTAAGACTGAGTAATACACAGCACAATACATAGCCATAAAATGGAAATAATAATTATTGCAAATCAATAACACATCGAAGAAAAAGCTCATTGTTGCAAATAATTCATAATGTAGCCAAGGTAATTGTTGCAAATGATTCATAATGTGTCTAAGAAAACTGTTATTGCTAATGTTTCATAATAGACCCAAGAGAAAGCTCAATATTGCAAATGATTCATAACGCACACAGGAAGTGCATACATGTTCGACACTGTAAGCTTTCTCTTACATAGTTTTGATTAAACACCGTTCACTTTCTAAGCATTCGGTGATGTAATATAGACCCTTGTATTCATGATTTCAGTTTTACAATGTGGAGTATGCTGTAAAACTGAAATCATGAATACAAAGGTCTATATTACATCACCGAATGCTTAAAAAAGTGAACAGTGATTAATCAACCCTATGTAAGCAAAAGCTTACAATGTCGAAATGTCAGAACAGCAATTTTTTTTCCAAGGGAAAAAAATCGCTGTTCCAACAAAAAAAAAAAAAACACTTTAAAACATTACATTAAGTGGGGGACTTCACCCCCCACACCCCCGATGCGTGGGGCACAGCCCCCCTGCATCCTTCCTAACTAAATATACCAACTTCAAGACCGCACTACAGTGCCAAAAACAGCAAAGTAACAAAGCGCCCAAGCGAATTCTTTCCCATGGAAAGACTTTGCTTAAAAGCCGCTTTGATATTTTGCCCTTTCAAGCTTTTATGTTCAACCAAGACGCATTTGAAAGAATGTGTCTTCTGTCTTGTAACAGGAACCTAAACACAATACTACACATCACTACTGCAACCAAGCTAAGTTCTCATTAGCTATTTTGCATTAACAATTTTTTCAGAAATATATATAAAGCATAAAACTCAAGTGTCTCACATTTAGTGAAATTATGGGTGCCTGGTAAGCAGTACATCCTCAAACTTTTATTTGCAATCTAAAGACAACCACTGGGGACAAAAATCTGGGGGTGAGTGGGGAAAAGGCCAAAATGATATTACATTTTTCAGTTCTGCTCCTTAAACTTGGTGCATTAACAGGTTGTGCAGTAAAATACATTTTCTGAAAAAAGTTTGTAACAGTCTGAGTGTCATACAATCTCACCCCATACAAAAGAATACTACACTTCGGTCCACCAAAGCATGCCTTGATTGCTTCTTAAACAATGCAAAATGCTATAAACCACCAAGTCACTTGGTTATCATCCACCTAGAATCAAAACTGCAGGGCGTAATACCAACACCTAACAAAGTCAACATTGCCTTCAGAGTAGAGCACTACAAGAGTTCTTTACACCCAACAAATAATATCAACTGCCACTCTCTCAGCCTTTTTTCTAGAACTGGGGAAAAAAGGTGGTAAATTATATTTAAATTATAGTTACAGACTTATTTTGCTTCAGAATAAGTATTAATTCACATTTTCTTATTTAGTCAGTGCCAAAACATTTAAAACAAACCAAACTGACAATATCACAAAGCACAAAATCCCAAAAATATTCCCAGAAAAAACAAATATGGCAAACAAATGTTTTCCCCATTTGATAAGCTTCCTATAAATGTAATGCATTCAAAACAATGACAATAATTACAGTTAAAAACCTTCTTTTGCTTCAGAAGACATTGATTCACATTTTTTATTCAGTCTCTCCAAAATTCCCATACAGCATTCTTACAGTTGCCCTTATTTTGATCACAGAGTCCAATTTCTATATACAGACAACTGATGGCTCTGTTATTCCTACCATAAAAATGGCAATAATATTTCACTAAGAAACAGTCTAATCATCTGTGCAATATATTGCAGCCTTTCCTAATACTGTAGATTTGATGGCTAATGTTCACATGTGCTAATATGGGTTTCAACCTAATGACAGATATTCTACTATCCACAACATGGGCTAATATTTACATCAGTATGGATCAAATTATTATTTGTGGAAACAATACTGTGCACATATATGCATTGCTTCCAGACTGGTGACTTAGAAGATGAAAATACCACTAACTGCACATATACCTCTCAACCTCTTAGCACAAAATCTGGACAAAACCAAAAAGAATGGGGGGACAAAACCCCCAAAACAGGGGAAAATTTAAAATATTGCTTTTATAAACTTATAAAGTTGCTAGAAGAAAAGGTCTTGCGTTAGCATTCATTTTCTGAAGGATATGCAGTCTGAAATTCAAATGCCTGTCATTATTTAGTGAATTTACTCCTTACTGATTTACCACAAACGTCCATAAAACCATAAATTTAATAAGTAAACAGACAAAAAAAAAGTAATGAACTCTTTGGTCATATCTAGATATGTAACATCAAGCTCATCAGAGGTACCAGAACGACTTTTCTGTACTTTGTGGAAAATTAGAATGTAATATAAAAAAACGACATCAGAAAAGGCTAGAATGAATCCAAATTTTAAATATCACTTTTATAAATTTATAAAGTTGCTAGATGAAAAGTCCATTTTTTTGAAGGATATGCAGTCTGAAACTCGAATATGCTCATTATTTAGTGAACTTACTCCTCACTGATTTACCACAAAATACATAAAACCACAAATGTAATAAGGAAACAGACCAAAAATGAGTAATGAACCCTTTTGGCACGATACCTAGGTATGAAACATCAAGCACATCAGAGGTACCAGTACGATTTTCTGCACTTTGTGGAAAATTAGATTGTAATATGGCAAGGTGCACTAAGAAATACTTATAAAACTACATCAGAAAAGGCTAGAATAAATCCAAATTTGAAATATCACTTTTATGAACTTATAAAATTGCTAGAAGAAAAGGTTTTGTGTTATCATGCATTTTCTGAAGAATATACGGTTTGAAACTTGAATGCCTGTCATTATTTAGTGAATTCAGTCTTCACTGATTTACCACAAAAAGACATAAAACCACAAATGTAATAAGGAAACATAGCAAAAGTAAGTAATGAACCCTTTGGGCATGATTTCTAGGTATACAACTTCACACTCATCAGAGGTACCAGTACGACTTTTCTGCACTTTTTGCAAAAGTACATTGTATTATGGCAGAACCACATTAAAAAAAATACATCAGAAAAGGCTAGAATAAATCCAAAGAACATTCAACAGATAGGTAAAATATGAAAGTAATTTCATATTATACAGCTCGATTACAGCAATTTCATGTATAATGCTTCCATTATAAAAAACTATGAGGTGATCCAAGTGCTGCATTTACAAGTACTAAGGGCTCCATAAATGAATGATGTTATGCAGGGTTTACAAATAAGAAGAGCACAATGTATAATGCAAACTTGCCAAGCTATAAGTTATTACAAAACTGTGGCAAACTCCCAGTCCCCCCCCCCCCAGTTTACACCCTTGCCCACCCAGCACATAACTTGACTGTAAATTAAAGTACTGGAAAAAATAAAACTTTAAAAATAAAATCCTCCATCACAATGCACCCCTAATAACTTCAGCTCAGACCTCCTGGGAACAATTGACTCCAAACCATGACAAGCTGCTGGGGCTGGAAAAACTGCCAAATTAAATTTTCTTGCAAGATTGGATCCACGACCACAGCTCGGTCCACTTTTCTCATTCTCTCACTTGGCTTGATCGACAATAATTTCTCTCAGCACTGGATCCAACAAATGTTGACCTCTCCTCTCTAGCTCCAATGCAAACATTAGCTCTCCACCATGCCAATGCTGCCTTGATATGTGGACTAAACAGCCCTAATTGAGCACTTCAACCATACCAGGTCTGCTGCAGCCACTTCCGCACAACACAGGAAATGGAGGAAGCCAGCTGCTTTGAAAGCAGCACTCTGATTGGATGAGACATCTACAGCCAGAACAGAGCTCACTTTACTATAAATCTCAGATATACTTGGACCCAGATCAGGGACTTGGGAAAGTAAGCTTATTTAAGCTTAAAAATGGGTGATCCTGGTTAATTCTGGACAACTGAGAGCTATACATTCATACCCTGTGCTACAGTGATACATAGGCAAGGTGTAGAATTTATTCACTTATTGCTGTTCAGAGTGTCTATCAAAGTATACCTTTGCCACTCTAAAATGTACTAATGATGGCATCTCAAATTAAATTTCTCAGTTTGTACCTTGGAGAGTGGGCTGTCATTCAGTGACATATCACATTGCCAGTCCAAAGTGGATGGCACAGTGGTGCAGCAGTAGTGTTGTCACCTCACAGCAAGAGGTTCTCCAGTTCAATTCTCAGCTGTAGTGCCTTCTGTGTGGAGTCTGCATATCCTCCCTGTGTTCGTGTGGGTTTTCTCTGGGTACTCCGGTTTCCTCCCTGTTACAAAGACATGTGTCTGGAGTATTTCTCCTGGGGTCTGTGCTGAAAATTGGCTTTGTTCCAAGTCGGACATTCCTGGTAAACAAATGTTAAATAAATAAGTGAGCTTTGCAAAAATACACACAAAGGAAGAACATAAAAAAATAAATGCTAGCAGCCAGCCTGCAATAATAATTAAAATGCAGGATTGGGAGATTTCAGTATTTTGTCCATCTTACAACCTGATCATATGTTCAGAAAATGTGCATGAACTCTCCCAAACAGCATTCTATCTGTATTTGAACCTTTAATTCAGTGCAATAGCAACACAGACTTGGGCGTGTTTATTATTCCTCTTTGCCATCAACACAGTCTTAAGAGAAGGAATCAGAAAATGTACATTCCATAGAGATCTGACTTAGCAGACCATCAAATTACAGGTCAGCCAGCAGAAAGATTGTGAAACTTTCTTTTCTTATTTGCTTGAACATGTCTAGATGAATATGGTATTGTCAACATATTTAGGATAACAATAGCCCACACCAAATTAAGGTAAGGTTGGCAAATGTGCAGCTACCCCTTCCGTCAGCTTAACTAACAAAAATGCAATGTCATGTGCATTTCTTTGCATCTTTGTTTTACTGTGTAATATAGATGATTAGCATTGAAGAACATTTTTTCTTCAGGAGATGGAAACTGTGCTATTATTAAAAGAATATCAATGTTATTAAGGTTCTTCTCATGGCTCTCCCAAGGTGCTTCCAAACCTTTTCTTAACTATATTCTCCATAGCAACATCTGTAGAGAGAAGAGTTTCTTGAGTGCTGACTGTTGTTGCACTCTGAGTAATCCTTAACACTTGCAAGCCATTAGCAGCTAACAATTATCATTGTTCCTCCCGGCAGTCCTAGGGTGTGTCCATGCAATGGTGTAGCTCATTACACAATGTTTACCTCCTTTCCACCAAGTGAGAAATTTGGTATTTGGGAATGCCAATGATTTAAAACCTCATCTGCATTTTCACAGTGCTCAAAAAGGACAGAATCTACACTATATAAAGGTAATCATGTAGCTAGGGCACTTGAAGGAGGAGAGACTATTTTGATACAGACAGACCATTACTGGTATTTACTTGGAGGAAAATGTTCTACAAATTGCAGTATTTTTACCTAAGGTATGTTCATCCTGTACATATACTGTATGCATTTTCATAACTGGAATGCATTTCAATATGCAATAGAAACATTGTATCTGTATGTCTTTTTTCATTCATTGTAATGGTCTAGGTATGTCAGTTCTTGCTCTGCTTTCAAGTTTTTTAATGAATGGTGTGGTTACATCACAGTATTGTGTTACCATTTGCACTTGGAATTTCACAGTTAGTGTATTGTGTTTATCATCAACTTTAAGGGTTGAACATTAGCTAAAAGAGATGTTAAGCTTCTCAGATGTCACATGGTAACATCCACAGCAGTGGAGAGAACAATAATTGATTGGAATTTCTACTTTGAATTCTTGCCTATTTATTGATAATAGTTTCATCCAGTAGTCAGTTACAAAACTGCTGTCCTGATTACAGAAATGTTAAGAGAATGGATGCAATACTAATATATTACATTGTTTTTTTTTTTTTTTGGGGGGGGGGCTCCCTTAACTTTTGTGTAGTCCTAAATGAGCATTATGTGCTCAATTGTTTTGTGTTGATGATGGTTGCACATATTTTGAGAAGAATACTTTTCTATGTGCTCAAATGTGTTTCATCTTTTTTTGTTTCATGTCATATGGGATAATGACACCCGGACCATACATATCTCTCAACCTGAAAATATCAAAAGTCTGGACAAAGAATCATGCAAAGTAGGTACAACTGGCCAAAAATCAGGAAGATGAATAACATAAAATGTGTGTGTATAATCATGTAACCCCGCCTACTCCAATGGAATTATGGGATACCAACATGAAAATTGAAGTCACTAAATAATAAATAATGGCAAACATTTGAATTTCAGACTTCATATCCCTCAGAAAATGCATAATAATGCAAAATATATTATTCTAGCATCTATACCAGTTTACATGAGCAATATTTAAAATCTGTCCCTATTTTTGGGCCTTTGTCCCACCATTATTGTTGGCTTTGTCCAGATTTCTTGGTCTGAAAGATTGAGAGGTATGCCTAAGATTGGTTCCTATTCTTGAGCCTTTGTGCCCCCTTTACTTTAGGCTTTATCCAGATTTTCTGAGCTACGAGGTCAAGAGGTTTGCAAACCTCTGAACTGCTGCTGCTACAGCTAGAGCGATCTTACTCCCCACCCCTAAACACAGTTGTGTGTTTCAGAAAATTCTTGTTAAACACAAGTCCTGTTATTCAATAAACTTTACAGTTTATAGGTCTTGTCCATATTTCTTCAGCTACTAGGTCAATAGGTATGCAAACCTCTGAACTGCTGCTGTGCTACTGCTCGATCGATCTTGCACTCCCTGCCCCCAAACACAAGAATGCTGGTCAGAAGAAAATACATGTTAAGCACAAGCCCTGTTATTCAAGGAACTTTACAATTTTTTAGGTTTTATCCAGATTTCTTGAGTTAAGAAGTCGAGAAGTATGCAAACCTCTGGACTGTTCCTGCTACAGTTTGATCGATCTTACTCCCCTGCCCCCAAACACAGTTGGTGTTCAGAAAATTCTTACTAAACACAATTCTTGTTATTCAAGCAACTTTACAATTTTTTTGGCTTTAGCCATATTTATTCAGATACTAGGATGAGAGGTATGCTGAACTGCTACTGCTACCGCTCTATTGATCACTGTTATAGCATTTCATGTAGCGGCTAATACAGTGATGGGGTTCTTCTAATTTCACAACATTCAGTTATTTAAAAAAAAAACAGTTTTCGTTGTGACTCCACTGATCAAATACTAATATACATAACTTCCTATTACAGTGATTACACTTAGCGACTATTTTATCAGCTTACAAGTGTAGAAGCAACTAGTGCTTTATTACAGTTTCACAGAAAAATCCATATGTGACCTGATGAAAAATTAAGCTTTTCAAAAGAAAAATTATTGGCTTTTTACTTATATTTATTTATATTTCATTTCCCTGAGAGTTTGTTTTCAGTCAAGGAGTAAGTTGTGTGTGATATTCACAACATCTGCCGTGGAAGTCGCAGCATTATTTAACAAGTGTGCTTTCCTCATGGCAATAGTAACATGCAATACTATTGCTTACAACACAATTGTAGCTAAATGACACAGAAATCTTATTAGAGAGAGTCAATATAGAAGATCTCTTCCATTCAGAAGTGCAAATCTCCCAACCAAAATTCAAGTGATCTCATTAGGTCACAGTGTAGATCTCTTCCAGTCAAAAGAGTAAATCTCCCAACCAAAAGTCAAGTGATCTCATTATGTCACAGTGCAGACTCTCGGATGGTATACGGATAACATATTCCCACAATGTTATCACTGCCTGGCATTATGAAAATTTAAATATACTGTCTGCCCTTTTATGTTGACAATGGTCATAACGCATTACTGAGATATCTAGTTTCTGGTTGTACTCAGACATCCAACATCCATTAAGCAGAAAATGTAGCCATTTTTTTTTAATCTAGGGAAGATAATTCAAGTTAATCAAAAGATGTAATGCCTTGTGTATGAAACTGTAAATAGGAAGGGTAAGTGTGGTCTAAGTTTACAGCCAAATCTGTGTGCATGCATGTGAAGCATGCATTGTCTTCCTTAAAGGAGAAGTAGGCGCCACCACCACAGAGTATTTTTTGGGGGTTTAAAGGGGCCAATTGCGAATTCATGGCACCTTATTATTTTGAGCCCAAAACAGAGAAATACTGAGGAATTCAGTACAGTTGAGAGGTATAAGACCATCTGTTTCACGCAAGCCACCATTCAGTGATGCAGAGAATGAGGTCATCATTTAATCCTTATGCTACCATGGATCCTTCCTGCTTGACAGAGGCAGGGATGATATGTCATGCTAGAAAAAGCATATGGCAGCAGGTGGTTTCTGACATAAACACAGTGGGTGGCCCATGCCAGAAAGTATAATCAGTTGTAGAACTGTGCCACTGATATGATTACAGTGACCTGCAAGAGGGCTGTTGCAGTTGTACATGAACAGATGGCTACAGAGGGTGGTTCTGCTACTGAATCAGTGCTCACTGAAACTGAGGAGTTCCTGTCCAGTGTCAGAGCTCCTGCTAGCTCAGCAGAGGGTTCACACAGACTCCTTGATATTGGTGTTGATGAGGATGACAGGCCAAGTGTGTCCTAAGAAGAGCTTCCAGGTATGCTGCATATAAGGCATTCACTGCCATTCCAGACATACTTATATGTTAATACGTGTATACCTCTGATATGTATGGGCACACTTTGACATGTTGCTTAGAAGACACATAGTCCAACAGAGATTGTTGGGGAGGAACTGGTCAGTCTGATTAATTCTCAGATATTTCTTAATGGGTACATAGGTAGAGCATTCTTCAGTTGTCCTTGTGCCATTTACATTGTCATCCTTACTAGCCTTCTTTCCACTGCCTCCCTCTTTTTCGGGGGCATCAGATTTACCTTCTGAAAGACCACCTGCTCATGGTAAGTAGAAATTTTCTTTGATTTGTAATACCTATTAGTTCGATGACGGTATGCGGAGAGAGTAATTATTGTATTCCTTTAGCATTTCAAAGTGTTTAACATGAGTGTTTAGAACACAGCTTGGATAATTTCCACTCTCTAGTTTTCTCCTGGTTATGTTTATTAATTATTATCATAGATGATCCTGACAGTGGCAGTGTAGAACTTGTACCACCTCATGTCAGAGTATCAATAGCTCTGATGATGATGATGGTGATATAGAGGCACAATCAGGGGGTGCAGAGGTTTAGTCTGACACTGAGATTGTAGCTCAGACAGCCACTGGTCTTAATTCTGACACAGTCAGTAAGCCTATGCATACCCATTCCACTGAGCCCTCAGATGTAGGACAGGTTAAGGGTGACACAGTTGATGTGGTAGCATGGTTACTCTGGTTGCAGAGCTGGTTGAGTCTGCCCATAGCTATTATGAAGGCATGGTATCATATAGGAGGGTTGCTAAAGGTGCTTTGAGGAGGCATACTGTCTACCCTTGTCCTGATGCAGGTGTGTCATTATGTGCCACCAGACGTACAGTATGTATAGGGCCATCATGGAGGCATAGGCACTTTTCACCAGGGCCTCAGAAGAGACAGTGCGAGTCCTAAAATGTGGCACATTCTGATATGCATGACTGCCTCAACCATGCAGGTGACACGTGGATAGGATGAGTGATGCATTGGATCGAGCAGTGACTGTAATGGAATGACTGGTGGAGAGGGTTCACACCCACATGCCCTTAGATCTGCAACACCCCTGTGCTGGGTTCCACTAAGGTGGTTTATTTTTGGAGATTTTATTTTGCTTCTTTCAAGTGGGAACATGCCTTTATACAGTGGCTGAAGCAGTGATAGAATCCTTGGGAGAAGGATTCAGCATAAGCAGCTGAATTATCTTGGTTTGGGGGGGGGTACATATTTTGCCAATGTGTCATTTAAAAGCAGATAGTTTGCTTTAGAATAATTTGTAAACATTTTAGGGATTGAAGTGGGTCTCCATTCCAGTATTATTTCAAAAGATACCAGTTTGTTGTCTGACTTTAATAGAGAGGATTATACCTAATGGGAGTGCAGTGGTTCACCATACTTGTGAGCATCAAGTGAATGATGTTTTTTTTCCTTGTGAGAGGTTTAACTAATTATTCTAGGACATTCATGTTAACAAAGTCCAGGAATTTTGGGGCCTACCCATTTAAAGATGTGTATGTTTCACATATTTAGAAATATCAAGTCAAGGAGGTTATTTAAGCAATAACCCACGCCTGGGTGTGTGTAATGCTGGATTTACCCACAGTTAGTGTGGTTTGGTCATGAGATCAAAGCCCGAATGGCTAAACAAAGACAACCGTGGGTAAATCCAGCATTACCCACACCCAGAAGTGGGTTATTGCTATTATACAATGACATTATTTAAGAAAAAAAAATACTTACTTTTCTTAAATAATGGCATTGTATAATGCCTCCGTGCTGCCCTCCTGCAGCTGTCCGGTATTCTGCAGCAGTTCTGATGTACTGCGGACGCGTATGCTTACGCAGTACATCAGAGCTGTGTGAGGAAGCAACGGAGAAAGGAAGATCTCTGTTGCTTTTTTAAATGTGTCTCGCTATGTTAAAAGAGTTTACCATAGCCAGATAACTTTAAAAAAAGCAACGGAGAAAGGAAGATCTCTGTTCCCTTTTTTAAAGCTATCTCGTGATGCTAAATGAGTTTAACATAGCGAGATATCTTCAAAAAAAGCAACAGAGAAAGGAAGATCTCTGTTGCTTTTTTTTTAAGATATCTCGCTATGTTAAACTCATTTAACACAGTGAGATTACAGCAACGGAGCTCTTCCATTCTCCATTGCTACCAAAAACACAAAAAAATCAAGACTTATAATAATGGAAAAAGTCCAGGCAACCGGACCTTTTTCTATTAGTATAAGTCTGATTTACAATGGGCATGCTGACCAATCAGTGTGCACATTTTGGAATATTAATGGGGGGTTATTTTATAATTTCCCTTTTGAGAGGTTTAACTATTTTTTCCAGGATGTTCATGTTAACAAAGTTCTAATTCTAAATTAAATTAAAAACTCATCCAAGCACTGCTTTATAATTTAGATTTTCAGTGGAACCAATGGATTTTGAGATGGTGTATGTCTCAAAATGTGCACTCTACAAAAACTAAATATATATTGATATATATATATATATATATATATATATATATATATATATATATATATATATATATACACATATATATATATATGTATATGTAAATTCAGTGCATTTTAATTGTATATGTGCTACTATATCAAACATTTTGTAAGCATGCTTTTATGTCAAAATGCTGGTTCATTGAAAGTTGTTAGAATTTGCTTTGGAGGATTGGTATATAGTGAGGAGTGGGATTTTCTCTTGTCCCATTGTTGTGTGATCTGGGAGTTGGTATATATAATAAACAGATTCATGTTGAGTCGCTAAAGGTAATTACAGCAAATGGAAACAAATCAAAAAATGTTCCCCAAAACTGCCTTTGGCAAGCATTATAATAAATTGCTTTATGCATGGAGGTAAGTCCCCCACACCACCCATGTGGAAGGACACCCCCCAGACCCCCTCAGACTTATATATACTAAAGCCAAGATCAGACGACAGTGGAGAAAAAGGCAAACTGCGCTGTTGACAAAAGTAGTTTTGGCAGACAAAGCACACTTTTTTTGCATTTGCTGAGACTACCTTCATCAAAGCAGAGCTGAATTATGGTTATATGGGGCCCTAGGCAGGGTAATGAATCAGGCCCTACACACACACACACACACACACACACACACACACACACACACACACACACACACACACACACACACACACACACACACATACACACACAGCCTTTCCATCATCCCATTACTTGGCTATTTCTCCCCAGTTACCATAAACACTGTTCAAACCTTTCAATGTGTATGCTGTTTTCCCCTTTACTTCTACAGTGATTATAGATTTTTGATTTTAGTTTGAAACTTTTGTTGCAAATTTTATAGCACAAACACTGGTAGATATTTACTAAACAAAACAATGCAGTTTCAAAATAAAAGCAGACTTAGAATTAACAGTAAACTTCTCTGCCCTTGAAATTCACATTCATTGAAATGACATTGAAGCCCCCATTCAAAGAAAATGCATCTGGCCACTGGAGGATTAACTTTACCTTTGGGCTGTTTTCAAACCATAAGTTCCTTGCACACATTTTTAGGACCATGCGCACATGCATGTGTTCTTTGATTCACCATTATATTAAATTATACTCCCTGTATAATACAGTACCACTTGTCAGAGTGTGTTTTAAATGTGAGTTTTGAACATTTTTCCAGTAAGCAATGAAACAAAAAAATGAACTAGTAATGACAAACCTGGCCATTTCAGAATACTTCGCCAAAAAGGGCCACTCAAACTTCTTTCATTACATTCCACCAATATCAGTCAGTATACACAATCCCTGCAGAAGTAAACGTAATCCGAATAATTCTGTATTAAACATATTTGTAACTAGTGAAGAAGTTGCTGCAAGCAAACTTCATATTTCTGTATTTCATCTGCCTTTAAAGCATCAATTGCTTATGTATTGACTGGTGTATCATGGTCATAAACTGGTATTGCAGTACTGAGTGGATAAAAACTGCTACTGGATAAAACTGTTTGTTTGACTCCATGTGTGACCAAATGCGACAGAAATGGTTGCAGTGATGTCAGCCATACTTCTCAGCTGTTCATCAGTTTGCATCATTTCCTTGATTTTGCTTCACATTTTTTTCTATTCACACAATTTTTTTTATTTCCTGTTAAATTACTAAGGATTGCAATCAGTCAACAATGCTTGTAATTTCGACTTTCTTATTTTTTTCGTTCAGAAAAATGTATGTTAATGAAAAAAAAGTTTTTTCTAATAGCCTTTTCAATTAATTCAAGTAATATTTAAAAAAATATCCCTGATTTTTGGCGTTTCTCCAACATTATTTTTATCTTTGTCCAGAATTCTTGACAAAGAAATGAAGAAATCTGATATCAGGTGATATATTCTACTCTGTGTAATTATTCCATGTATGCAGGTGAGTGTCATGCCATGCTGCACAAGGAATAAGAAGTGTAACGGGAGTGTGTCACACACGCTGCAGAAGGAAAGGAAAGTATATCCAAGAGAATATCACACATGCTGCAGAAGGAAACTAAAGTGTATCCAGGAAAGTGTCATGCCATGCCACAGAAGGAATGGAAAGTGTGTCCAAGAGAATGTCACACATGCTGAAGAAGGATTGAGAAATGTAACTATGAGAGTGTCATGCCATGCTACAAAAGGATTGGGAAAAGTACCCAGGAGAGTGTCTTGACATGCTGCAGAAGGATTGGGAAAAGTACCCAGGAGAGTGTTATGATATGCTGCAGAAGGATTGGGAAAAGCACCCAGGACAGTGTCATGACATGCTGCAGAAGGACTGGGAAAAGTACCCAAGACAGTGTAATGACATGCTGCAGAAGGATTGGGAAAAGTACCCAGGAGAGTGTCATGACGTTGCAGAAGGATTGGGAAAAGTACCCAGGAGAGTGTCATGACATGCTGCAGAAGGACTGGGAAAAGTACTCAGGAGAGTTTCATGAAATGCTGCAGAAGGATTGGGAAGTGTACCCAGGGGAGTGACATGACATGCTGCAGAAGGATTTGGAAAAGTACCCAGGAGAGTGCCATGACATGCTGCAGAAGGATTGGGAAGTATACCCAAGGGAGTGTCATGACATGCTGCAGAAGGATTGGGAAGTGTACCCAGGCAAGTGTCATGACATGCTGTAGAAGGATTAGGAAGTGTACCCAGAGGAGTGTCATGACATGCTGCAGAAAGATTGGGAAAAGTAACCAGGAGAGTTTCATGACATGCTGCAGAAGAATTGGGAAAAGTACCCAGGAGAGCATCATGACATGCTGCAGAAGGACTGGGAAGTGTGTCCAAGAGAATGTTATACCATGCTGAAGAAGGATTGAGAAATGTAATTATGGGAGTGTCAAGCCATGCTACAGAAGGAGTGAGAAGTGTATTCTGGAAAGTGTCATAGCATGCTGCAGAAGGATTGGGAAGTGTACCCAGGGAAGTGTCATGACATGCTGCAGAAGGATTGGGAAGTGTACCCAGGGGAGTGCCATGACATGCTGCAGAATGATTGGGAAGTGTACCCAGTGGAGTGTCATGACATGCTGAAGAAGGATTGGGAAGTGTACCCAGGGGAGTGTCATGACATGCTGCAGAAGGATTGGGAAAAGTACCCAGGAGAATGTCATGACATGCTGCAGAAGGATTGGGAAGTGTACCCAGGGTAGTGTCATGCAACCCTGCAGAAGGATTGTGAGGTATAACCAGGAGAGTGTCACACCATGTTGCAGAAGGAGTGGGAAGTCTTCCTAGGACAGTGTCAAAGCCATGCTACAGAAGAGTTGGCACACTGTTTAAGGTATTTATATTAGTCTGCTAATGTTACTGAAAATTACTAATGTTACTGTAATCTACTACCTCAAAGCTGCAGGGTGATTGCTAGATATGTTGTGCACAGAAAACAGCAGTCTGAAGTTAAATGATTATTATATCCTTGAGCATAAATTAAATATCTGTTATGGACTGAGTAGTGATTACTGTGGTTGAGTTTTGGATTAATGAGTTCACATCTGTAGCCATTTTAAAAGAACAGTCTTTACCCAGAGTTGTTGTTTTTAAGATCTATAGACAAAAGGCAGATGTTTTACAAGATGAGAGTACCAAAGCTCTGGAAGGAAGTATTCTAAGGGACCATGTATGATAAAGCCATAATACTGGGAGCCATCTAACATGTTAGCATAAAATAATCACATTATTGATACAGAACATGACTTGCATTTACCACTAGACCTGAGTGGTGTGAGTTTTATCCATTGTAAAGGGGATCTGGTCTCAGGTATCATTACATACCTCTCAGCCTCTTAGCACAAGAAATCTGGACAAAGGCAGAAATAATCATAGGATCATAGGAGGTTACTAGGCTATTGGCCCTGAGGCCCTTATAAGCCTAGCCAAGAGTTTAGCCCATGTTTAGACAAGGAAGCACCCAAAGCCCCTGTCCAGCAGGGACACAGGTGGAATCCCAGGGGTGTATTTTCTGTTTCTCATCCAGTTATCCAGGTTGCATTTAAAAAGGGATAATGAGGTACTCTGCTTGATGTGGAAGGGGAGTCTATTCCACAGACAGGGAGTCAATGGGACACAAATCTGTCCTGCCAACAAGCCCTATTGATATCACAGAGCAGGTATAGGTCGTACGTATGGGTTGCATGAGTGAAGCTTGACTTGCGGATATGCAGCAATCCTATCAAGGCGGGGTCTGAGATTGCTTTATATGACAAACAGAGGTCACCCCTGAGGAGTCTGTATGAAACTGAGTAGAGGGATAAGGCTTTCAGCCTATCTGTATAGGGTAGATGTTTGAGACCCTGGATTCTTCTGGTGAGGCACCTCTGTGGTCTTTTCAGCTGCTGCATGTGCTTTGAGAGGCACATGCCAAAGGGGGGGGGGGTTGTACTCAATAATTGGCCTTATAAGGGACAAATACAGGGATATTATGACCTCTTTGCCCCTGGGTGAGATACCCTTACTTATGAGGTGGACCATGTAGAAAGCTTTCCGTACAACAGAAGAAACATGGTGGTCAAAAGTCAGGTTGTTATCAACCTGGGTGCCCAAATCCCGCACCACTGACTGTGCACTTAGGACATTGTTATTAATGTGATAATATGTGGGGATGTAATTTTCCCCAAAGGGGAAAATTATGCATTTTTTGGCATTCAGCTTGAGGCCATGTTTCTGGCACCAGTCATTTGTTTGGGTGAGACCCTCTTGAAGGACGTCCACATCACTTGGGGAATTGATGACCAAGCCCAACTTGCAGTCACCTGCAAACTTGGTCAGCCACAGTCCACTGGTTTTTGCCTGTATCTCAAAGAAGCATATCCCAAACAACAGAGGCCCCAAGACCGATCCCTGGGGTATGCCGCTCATTTTGGGTTGATTGCTTGAGGTGGCTTCCCCTATTTTGATTAGGTGGGTTCTATCAGTAAGCCAGTTTGCTACCCATCTGGTAACATATGGATTGATGCCTAGTTGAGAGAGTTTATCTACTATGCCCGAGTGGAGAATAGTGTCAAAGGCTTTGGCCAGGTCAAGGTAGGCGGTGTGCACCATCTTCCCCTCATCCATGGCTTTGGTGACTGACTCAAAGAAATCAACCAGATTTAACAGACTTCAGTGGAAGGTGATGATGATGCATACCTCTCAAATGTCCAAATTTTTGCATCATATTTTTGATTAGATCCTCATAAAATTTGTGGTTTTCTGGAAAATCATTGAGAAATGAAGTCACAAAACGATGACAGACATTTCGGTTTCAGACTTGGCAGTGAAGAGTTACCAAATAGCTGGGTAACTGCAGCAGAGCTAGTAAGGCAGATGGCTAGAAAGGTGCTTGAATGACTTTAAATACTTGGGATCAACAGTTCAGAGTAATGGTGAGTGTGGAAGAGAGGTGAAGAAGAGAGTACAGGCAGAGTGGAGTGGGTGGAGAAGAGTGTCAGGAGTGATTTGTGACAGACGAGTACCAGTAAGAGTGAAAGGGAAGGTCTACAAGAGGGTAGTGAGACCAGCTATGTTATATGGGTTGGAGACAGTGGCATTGACAAAAAGGCAGGAGTCAGAGCTGGATGTGGCAGAGTTAAAGATGTTAAGATTTGCACTGGGTGTGACGAGGGTGGACAGGATTAGGAATAAGTATATTAGAGGGTCAGCCCAGGTTGGACAGTTTGGAGACAAAGTCATAGAGGCGAGATGGCATTGATTTGGACCTTCACCAACTCTACTCCTTGCATCATCACCATTCCTCTATCCTCCCTCTCATTCACACACATATATTCTGTCTTAGTCCTGCTGACCTTCATTCCCTTCCTCTCTAGAGCATATCTCCACCTCTTCAGGGTCTCCTCAACCTGTTCCCTATTCTCACTACAGATCGCAATGTCATCTGCAAACATCATAGTCCACTGGGACTCCTATCTGATCTCATATGTCAATCTGCCCATCACCATTGCAAATAAGAAAGGGATCAGAGCTAATCCTTGATGCAATCCCACCTCCATCTTAAATGCATCCATCACTCCCACTGCATACCTCACCATTCTCACACTACTCTCATACATATCCTGTACAACTCTTACATACTTCTCTGCCACTCCTGGCTTCCTCATACAATACCACAACTCCACTCTAGGCACCCTGTCATATGCTTTCTCTAAGTCCACAAAGACACAATGCAACTCCTTCTGACCTTGGCTGTACTTCTCCATCAACACTCTCAGAGCAAATATTGCATCTGTAGTGCTCTTTCCCAGCATGAAACCATACCGCTGATCACTAATCATCACCTCCCTTCCAAACCTACTTTCCACTATTCTTTCTCATAACTTCATGCTGTGAATGATCAGTTTTATCCCTATGTAGTTACTACAGCTCTGCACATCCACCCTTATTCTTAAAAATCGGTTCCAAAACACTTTTTCTCCACTCCTTAGGCATCCTCTCACTTTTCAAGATTTCATTAAACAATCTAGTTAAAAACTCCACTGCCATTTCATCTAAACACCTCCATGCTTCCACAGGTATGTCATCTGGACCAACAGCCTTTCCGTTCTTCATCCTCTTCATAGCTATCCTTACTTCCTCCTTGCTAATCCACTGCACTTCATGATTCACTATCCACACATCATCCAACCTTCTCTCCCTCTCATTCTCTTCATTCATCAACCCCTCAATGTACTCTTGCCATCTGCTCAACATACTCTCCTCACTTGTGAGTACATTTCCCTCATTATCCTTTATCACCTTTACCTGCTGCACATCTTTACTAGCTCGGTCCCTCTGTCTAACTAATCGGTACAGGTCCTTTTCTCCCTCCTTAGTGTCCAACCATTCATACAACTCTCCATACATCTTATCCTTAGCCTTCACCACCTCTCTTTGCCATGCACCTCATCTCCTTATACTCCTGTCTACACTCTTTATCTCTCTGACAATCTCACTTCTTCTTTGCTGACCTATTTCTCTGTATACTCTCCTCTGCTTCCTCATTCGACCACCAGGTCTACTTATTCTCCTTCCTCTGTCCTGATGTCACATCAAGCACCTTTATAGCCATCTGCTTTACTAGCTCTGCTGTAGTTACCCAGCTATTCGGTAACTCTTCACTGCCAAGTCTGAAACTGAAATGTCTGTCATCATTTAGTGACTTCATTTCTCAATGATTTTCCAGAAAACCACAAATTGTATGAGGAATTAATCAAAAATATGATGCAAAAATGTGGACATTTGAGAGGTATGCATCATCATCACCTTCCATTGAAGTAAAAGGACTATATCTGAGACCTTGTTTCTTCTTTAATTCCTGAGTACTTTGTTGCGATGCAGCCAGTATTTCTTCAACTAAGTTATCCTGGTATGAAATATGCATATGTACATATAATCATGACAGTAATACACTGGTGGTCCAAACTTTTGCTGAGGTGTAATTGGCTATGTTGTACAAAGATTTATATTTTATAATCTAACCAAGCATCCTTGCACAGTCATGGATAACTATTTTTTCTTGAAAGAACAAAAACCTTAGAGTTTATGATATAAAATGGGAATGCAGCACAGCATTCCAGAATGTTTTAGAGGGTTTTTAGCTAAAGAGAAAACTAGATATGTTATTTCTCATTACTCTTTAAAGAACCATGTAGAGTTGTTACTACACTGTCTACCTATACAAAGTTAATTGCCTTATCTACCAGCTATACATATCAGTCTATATCTAAAAATGTCACAGTGCAAATAGTCTGAATAGAATTGCTAAAAATGTGTAGTCTGTAAGTTGAGTACTGGTAATGTTCTTCTTAGTACACTGAAGGAAGGGAGTTCTGAGATCTGTATTACTCTGGATTGAGACAAGTTTCCTGGAGATGGACAGAAACTTATGTACATTTCTTAGAGCCATATTTTCAGTGATACCACTGCAGAGGAGAAAACAACATGGCGCTTATGATGATAGTCTTAAACTGTTTAGCAAATGCAAAGTCTTTGGGGGGAATTCAATAAAGCCTATAGAGACTTATTTGCCATGTAGGCATAGTGGCACAGTCCTTACATGGAAGTAAGCAGATGTGCGATCCAGTAAACGGAGCTAAGGGGTGTGCACGAGCATGCGAGCACAGAAGTGTCCATGGCATGCAAATCACCTCATAAGCAGGCAAAATACAATGAGACAGGTAGAAAGACCCAGCAAGCAGATAGGCAGTTGTGCAGACCCCGTGTTGATGTCCATAATGTAAATGGAAAAATTCTGTGTACAGGACGTAAAAATGACACCAGGGGCTGTAAAAGTGTAGTTTCAGTGGCATAAATAGCATAGAGGACACAGATATGTGCAAAGCCAGCCATCATGTGTCCAAAAATTTATGGAAAATAATGTAAAATAATTTTATTTTTTTAATACCCTGGGTATGTTTGTGAGGCACACCACAATACGCAAACATGCCATTATGGAAAAAATATAAAAAGATTGTCAAAAAGAGGATTTGTATGTAACAGTAATGCATTATAGGATCTTTTGTGGAGTATGTACAATGTTAGACTGCTGTGGTTGCTAATGAGGCAGGGCCTGAAACTGTGTAGTTTCCATGTACTGTGCACCGATCTGTATGCCAATGGCATGGAGTAATTGAATAGCAAAAATGGGTATATGTGTCCTCATATCCCATCCATGTAGGCAGAGAACCATGTTGGTGTCCACAGAAGAGGGAGCTGACATCAGCAGGGGGTGTGTCTGCAAGCTTTTAACTTACTGGAGCTCAGCGGTGCCTGCTTGCATGGAGCGCTGCTGAGATGAGCAGGAATGCTTGTACACTGACTGCTAAACTGTGTTTACTTCTGAGGTGTGTGTTTTATTGTGTTTGCATGGAGCACAGCCATGCTGAGTGTAACCTTCCATAGGGGTGTGTCTACTAACTGCTAAGATTTGGCTTTTGGTTTAACTGCTAAACTTTGTTTATCTTTGCTGCCCATGTTTGAGCATCACACTGAAGTGCACAACAAGGAAGTCTGTCAAAAAACAATTGGCTGAGAAAGCCAATGATATATTAATTACTGATGAACCCTGTTTCACTTAAACTAGGGTCATTAAACCCCTTAATGATGTACTTAGCAGATGGAATGCATCGTAGGTAGCCAAACACACAGGCTACACCTACTGCAGACCACTATAAAGGTTTCATACACCATGCAAACTGATTTATTTCCCCCATACTCTGCACCACTGGAGTACAGACTTGGGAATTTTAACTGAGAGAATGATAGGGGCTGCTGCAGGTCTGCTACATATGCATGCCCTAGCTGCTGAGGTCAATGCAGCTACTGCTGATGCTGACCATAGGCCTATACTGAGAAGAAGAGTGTTCAGGCCCAGGGTAACCTACCAGGAGCTACATGAGCTGGAAACTGTAGAGTGCTACGGGGTGGACAGAGACGTACTACAACAACTCAGTGAGTTCTGCCAACCTCAACTCAGACCCAGAGCCAACAGAGGGGAAACCATCCCACTGGAAACAAAGGTATGTGTAGCCCTTAGGATACTAGCTACAGGTCCTGTCCAAAGACTAACTGGGGACATGATGGGGGTCTCACAGGCATCTGCTTCCAGGGTGCTCCACCATTTCCTGGATGCCATTCTAATACATGCCAGTGAGCACATTTATTTTCACCACACCCCTGAGGAGAGGGACAGCAGTATTTGACTCTTCTACCACATAGCACACTACCCTGAGGTACTGGGTGCAATAGATTGCACTTATGTACACATCAAGGCACCGCCCAGTGAAGAGGGTAGAATCTACATCAACTACAAGAGGTACCACTCCATCAACTGCCAGGTCATGTGCAATGCCCAGGGCATAATCATGAATGTGTGTCTTGGCAGCCCTGGCAGTTATCATGACTCCTATATCTGGCATGCATCACAGCTGTAGCAAATGTCTGCTAGGGGGGACATCCCACATGGCTATTTGCTTGGGGATGCTGGCTATGCACTAGACCCATAGATGATGACACCTATCAGAAATGTACACACACACCGAAGAACACCATAATGAGGCACACGCACAAACTAGGAACATCATAGACCATGTGTGTGGGCTGTTGAAGTCACGGTTCCAGTGCCTCAATATATCTGGTGGAGCCCTGCAGTACTATCTAGCCACATGTGTACAGATGTTCACAGTATGTGCCATGCTACACAATATGATCCTGCACAAACAGCTGCAGCAGAATCAGCAAAGGGAAGGGATACACAGCCACCTATCAGTGCCTAGGTGACCACAGCCACACCCACATGGAGACTCGGAGGATGAACCCACCTGAGGCTGTCCCTGTAGGCAGACATAGGTGTACCCAATATGCCCTGGCCTTGGCCAAGAGACAACAGGTGCACTGACAACCTAGGGTCCTAGGGACTGACACCTTACTCTGACTCACATACAAATTAGTAAAAATGATGCCAGCCAGAACGCACAACCTGTACCACACCATGTATTGGTTGTGGACTGCATGCATCAGACAGAGATAGCCCCAAACTACAGGTCTGTCAACTGCTGTATTCATAAGGCAAGTCACTCTCCTATACACCACTTGTAAAGGATACTACAATATGGTAACATATGTATGGACCTGCTGCATGTATGCTAGGGATTATAGTGGGCTATATAGTGTGTGCTACTGGGCTATTTGCATAGATATATAGTGGGCTACAGGGCTACTTGTACAGATCAAACAGCCACGTGGGAAAACAGGTACTTTGTTCACTAGTATGTGCTCCATAACATCCACTAGGCTACATGGCTGGAAACTCCATGACATTAGGAGTCACAGGACTGACAGCAGAGCATAGGCTGGTCAGCAACCCACCCCAAACACATAAATGTCCCCATACAATCTATTGCTATGATGGCTTAGTGGTTAACTACTGTGACTATAGTGTACAGGGTCCTGGGTTTGAGCCTTGCAGAGGCAGTTTATTGGGGTTGAGAGGGTGGCCTAATGGTTAAGGTGTTTGTCTTACAAACACAAGGTGCAGGGTTTGAGTCTCACAGGGGATAACTGGCTAGACTTAAAATGGCTTGCAAGGGCAGTTAGCTTAGTACTAATCTATGAACCTATGAACAACTGCTATAACAGTAAGTCTGCAATGACATACCAGCAGACCCGACAATTCCTGTATGTTGTTAATAGTGTGAGGACTGAAACCTTTCTGTCTGGTGGCTGGTGTGGCTCAGTGGGCCAGGGAAATTAGCCTGGGCAATGATGGTGATGGTTTGAATCTGGAAGCATCCAACATCTTTTGCATGTCCGGTACTAATATGGTGGTATTGCCACATACTGTCATAACCACACAATCTGTTACTGCAAGAAAGCTATACAAAGCCAGAGTTAATGGGAGAACAAAGGGCTATACCTACAGGCAGACATTATACACGCTCTGAGTAACCTAGCAGTTGGCTAGTATAAGAGCAGGCTGCAACAGGTCATATTAGTTACAGGATGTAAAGGCCATCACTTAACTCTGTCAGTAGTTACAACAAGTCAGTGACCAATGTTTACAATATAGTACCGGAAAGTCACAAATGTATGAGGAACACAGCAGATATATGGGGTGAAATGCTGGACATTCTGCAAAAACATGTATAGACAGAGGTATGCAGACTGTCACCCTGTGTGTGGTGTTGCATCATGTACCTCAGTCACATCATATCTCTCAACCTTTTAGAGCAGGAATTATGGCCAAAGCCATGAATAAAAGTGGACCAAGGCCCACAAACAGGGACAAGTTTTAAATAGTTACTCCTACAAATATAGAATGTCGATAGAATAACAGGTCTTGCATCAGCATGAATCTCTTGATGTGTATGGAGTCTGAAACTCAAATGTCCGTCATTATTTATTGACCTCAATCTTCACTGATTTGCCACTAATTTGCCAAAAAAACACAGTGTTATGTGAAATGGACCAAAATTATGAGGCAAACTTCTGGATAGCCTGTGAAGCTCTGTACAGTTGTGAAGTATGAGTCACATATTAAGGGCAGCAAAGAGCTGGGGAATGCCTTGGACAATATCAGGCAACTGCAGTACTGTGATAACAGGTGCAGGCCAATGGCCTGCAGCACACAATAATCCCCGACTGGAGTACATGTAGGTCTGGCTTGGAGTCACCTTGTAAGTACTGACAATCACACTGGGCATTTGCCTACACTTAGCTAACTTGAGCCCAAGTCTGTTGCTTTTTCCACCCATCTCCCTATCCCCCACACTCTTGATTAGTGTCACTAACAGTATGTGTGACACACACACACACACACACACACACACACATATATATATATATATATATATATATATATATATATAAAATAATAATAATAACAAGAGGTATATATAGCTATATAAAGTACAATGATACATAGACTCCCCACATATAGCTACATAACATATTTACATAACGTACACACACAACAACATTTAAGGAGACATTTAGATACGGGTGGTGATTTATGAATGTCCCCACATACTCCAGAATGCTGGAGTATCTGCACTTACACCTATATATATTACACCTCACAACAGTTGTCCAATGGAACCAGACCAAGGCTGCAACAGTACATAATCCACTCACCCACAGACCCCTGTGCCTACGGACTGTCACCCTGTAGACAGACACAAGTACGCAGATGATATAATGTACAATGGGTGCAATGCATGCCTTGGACAGGCCATACAGTCCCTAGCCACATGTCCACTTATCAAACTGCAAATAGCCACATATGGTCAGACAGGTAAGTGGACACATATAACAGGGCTATTACCTGACATCACAACCTCTAGGACACTAGATACAATAACAGTACCAATCATTATCACTCTGCAGGCCACACATGCTGTCTAAGACAAGGCCACTTGCGTACTCCACAAATACTGTGCCTGCATCAGCATATGCAGCAGACATAACCTGTGGTGTGTGTGATAGTACTGTGAGCTGTAGTGTATAATACTAAATAGCTAGGAGTTCTAATCTCACATCATCCAAGTGTGTGTGTGTGTGTGTGTGTGTGTGTGTGTGTGTGTGTGTGTGTCTGTGTGTGTGTGTGTGTATCAATATATCCCCTCACAGTAATATGGACATGCCCATATGGGCTATGTCAATGCAATGGTAAGCACTTTATGGCCCTGTGACTGGCTGCTGGCCTCTAAAGTCCCTCTTCTACAAGGCCTGCTGATGTCATCCACCTTAAGAGCACTGGCTGACAATCTAATAACAGATAAACTCTGTGGCGCATGCGATAAGTACTGCAAGCTGTAGTGTGTAACAGTAGATAGGTAGGGGTTCTTTTCTCACATCATCCAACATCTGTATGTGCATGTGTTTGCACATATATCCCCTTGCGGCACCACAGACATACCCATCTAGCTTATCTCTGTGCAACTAGCTGCTGGCCTCAACATTGGCCTCCTTTACAAGGCCTGCTGATGTCATCCGCCTTAAGAACACTGGCTGACACACTAATATCAGATAAACTCTGTGGTGCATTGGCCTCAATTACAAGGCATGCTGATGTCATTCACTGTATGAGTGCTGGTTGACACTCTAATGCCAGATAAACTCTCTGGTGCATGTAATAAGTACTATAAGCTATAGTGTTTACTACTAGGTAGATAGGGATTCTAATCACAGCATCCAACATGTGTGTGTGTGTGTGTGTGTGTGTGTGTGTGTGTGTGTGTGTGTGTGTGTGTGTGTGTAAATATATCTCCTTGCAGCACTAGTGACATGGCTATCTGGCCTATGTCTGTGCATTAGTTATGCATTTTATGGCCCTGTGACTAACCACTGGCCATAAATTGCCCTCATATACATACATTATAATTGATGTCCGCCACCATCTAGATGTGCACGTGCAGCATACCCAGGTGACACATATCAAGGTAGCAGACCTTCTCACAGGATATGAAAGCATGATGATGCTGACTGTCACCATTGTCCCTGATACACTGTTCTACACATATGCACCTATAGAGCCATGCATGTATACTGGCATACCTTACTGATGCCATATTTCTGGTGTGATTCTTTGCCATCCTGTGCCACTATTTTGCTGCCATGTGTCCATAGTTGAACCGCACAGACTCCTGGGACACAAATATACACAGGTCCATGACACACCTGTCATTCTGTAACACTACTGCCAGTGTACCATCAGGCGACAAAGATACACAAAGTCTGATGTGTAGTCAAGACACATGCCAGCATACAGTACCTGTTGTGGCCCACAACAACTGCCATGGCATAACACTACTGCACTACAAAAACATATGTAAAGTAATATAGTCATCCTGTGATTTAGACACATTTGCAGGTCCCTGCATCAATGGCATGGATGGCAGGGATGTGGCACAGGTATCATCACATGCACAGGGTGTGGTGTGAGGGTGCCAGAGGTCTCAACTGTGCCAAACAGTTGACAGCTGAATTTGATTTTGAGTTTGAGGTGAGCTGTGCTTGGCTGAATTTGGGACTTTGTCCCCTCATTAATTATGGCTTTCTCCTGATTTCTTACTGCAGGAGGTTGAGAGGTATGTTAGGCATCGCTCTCAACCAGACAGGGATGAATGTCCATGAAACAAAAAATCATGGCAGAAATTAGGAGGTGCAGCACCAAGCAGGATAAAAGCATTCTCATCAAACTAAGCAAACAACTCAGAGGACAAATAAAGTCTACCAAAGCCAAATGTGAGGTAAGTTTGGCCTCCCAGGCCAAGGACAACCACAGAGCATTCTTTAGCTATGTCTACAACCTCAAAGGCAATACACAATTGTGTGCAGAGTTCATTGTAAATGGTGTCACATATACTGAGCCAGAAGATACAGCAAACCTCCTGGCTGATAAATTTAGCTCTAACTTTACTCCTCTCTCCTCCTCAACTTTCCCTCAGGAAATATCATCAAATATAAATTTCCCTACTATCACTAGAGAACAGGTCCTTAATGCTCTCTCTAAGACCAAGAACACTGCATCAATGGGCCCAGACAGTATCCCAGGATGCCTTCTAAATAGCATAAAACATGACCTACTAGGGCCTCTGGAATTATTATTTAACTGTAACCTCCAAACAGGCTTTGTGCCTCATGAATGGAGAAAGGCAACAGTCACACCTCTGCACAAAGGTGGGCCATCTACAGACCCTGGAAACTATAGATCCAAAAGTCTCACTAGTCTTATATGTAAAGCCATTGAAAGAATTATCATAGAGATGATCAATAGAGATATAGTAAACCTCCAGACACTGGAACTAACCCAGTTTGGTTTCATCAACGGCAGATCATGCCTATTTAACCTGGTGGACTTCTTTGAGAAGATCATCAAAGCAATGGATGAGGGCAAAATTGTTCACACTACCTACCTTGACCTGGCCAAGGTGTTTGACACAATACACCACTCAGGCATTGTTGACAAACTCAGGAGGTTAGGTACAAACCCATACATCACCTGATGGATAGCCAACTGGCTCAGAAACTGGCTAGAAAGTTAGAACTGGGGAGTCCACCTTTGTTAAGAGGCCAGTCACAAGTGGAGTCCCTCAGGGATCAGTCCTTGGACTGCTCCTTTTTGGCATTTACTTCTCAGAAGTCAAGGCCAATGTCAGTAGTCACTTACTGACTAAATTTGCTGATTGCAAATTAGGAGCTGTCATTGAATCTCACACTGGCACAAATGTTCTCCAGGAGGGGCTGACACAGACAAACAAATGGTGTCAGAGCCTTGGACTAAAACTAAATGCCAAGAAATGTTTAATAAAATCCTTTGGGAAGTCATCCATCCCTGGTAACTATCATATTGATAGAACAGCCCTTAGAGTTGACCCAGTAGTCAGAAACTTCGGAACACACATAGATAGTGATCTAGCCTTTGATCATCATGTCTACAGTGATCAGGAAATAATTCTATGTTGTGCAACTTATAAACAAAGGTATGGCAAGTCCAAGGAAATCATTGTTCCACTGCATTCGGCATTCATCAGACCTATCATTGAGTACAATGCTCCCTTTGCTATGTATCTAACCAGGCATATCCAACAACTGGAATGTCCACAGAGGTTCCTCACTAAAAGAATATAGGGTGTAAGTAATATGTCCTATGCAGACCACCTCAAGGCCTAATCCCTGTATTCTGTTTCTTACAGACTTTTGAGGGGAGATCTATGCCTGGCATACCAGGTATTGTCAGACCCCACTCTGATGCACCTCCTGCATATCAACAAAGCAAACAGTACCAGAATTGCCCATTCTAAAGACTTAAACCTTGTCTGTGATATAAATAGGACCTGCTGTAGAGATAGATATGTATTCCAGAGACTACCCCATCTATGAAACAGGCTCCCCATCCATGTGAATCAGAGTTCCTCCCTAACCCAATTCAAGTGCAACTTGGACAATTGGATGGGAAACTGGAAATTCATCCCTGGTTTGGCACCTATGTCTCTAATGCAAACAGGTAACCTGTAAATGGTTAATCTCTGAGGCTCATGCTTACATTTATCAAGGGCATCAGAACTTGTCAGAGATCTGCAATGCATGGCTAGGCTTAAAAAGGCCCTTGTGGTAATTAGCTTAGTAAACACCTATGAACCTATATGTGCAGATGTGCAAGCTGTGACACACATTGTCTGCATCCATAAGTATGTGCCTGGCTTTCAAAGGCAGTTGTTCTGTAGCAGGTTCCCAGCTGAACATATGTACTGTGCCATTGATGCCTTAGCAGGTGTGTTTAAAGATGTTGCAGATAAAAGGGAACATTTACCTGCTATTGCAGGCCTCACATACTGCCATTATTATTTATTCAGCTGTCTACTGGTGTATTTTTGAACAGAGTCATAGGTACACTCCCATTTTCCCAATAGGTTTGATTTCAGTCTGTCAGTGCCAATCTGTATGTTTTGCTGGAAACACCTGTTTTAATTAAGATCCATGTGGTGTATTGGGTTAGTGCAGTAAGCTGTAGCTGACAGGGGCCCGCATGTGAAACATGGCAGAGGTGATTACTTGTACATGTGCCTAACAGTGTGAGAAATACATAAGATCGTTAAGGTGCATTAAAGCTCATTTAAGCAGATTTATACACTGCATCACACCCCATTGCAGTGCTTTAATTAGATCTGTGCAACCCCGCACTAAGAAATTAAAAAGAAAATAAAAAGGGGGTGATAGGACAGTGGTGAAATGGGGCAAGCAGAGGGAAAACATATTGAAAGGCAGGTAGGGATATGCAGGAAGGGTGTAAAAAAGAGCCATAGCTCTCCATTTCTTGTACAGTGACAGCTGTGTATTTTGACAGATTTTGTGGATGAATTTGGACTCTCCAACCCCCAAAAGTGGGGTGAGGACAACATAAATGTATTGTCAAGCCATTTGGACCAAATTAGTTGTTGAGTGGACATGTGTGTGAAATGGAGAGCTATGTATGCAGCAATATTTTTTTGTAGGACAGGTGCCCATTATTTTTCATTTTTTATAAGGAAAGAGTGAAATGTTGGGGAAGGGATATAGGTACATGTGGGAGGTAAGTTGGGTAGGAGAGGATGCAGTTGCAGACAGACAAGACAGACAAGACAGCAGAGAGGGGCAGCATGTGTGACACATGACAGGATAAACACCTTGGATGGGGAGGGTGTTGTGGAATCCAAGATGCATGTGCCTCCAGACAGCAGCAGCATGACTGATATTCCCAACCATGGAAAGTTGACACTGCTCCTTCACTGCCCGGAAGGTGGATGTGCTGGAGGCTGGGCACAAGGGGTACCACCAGGTTGTCCAGTGTGTCCTCAATCTGGTGCAGGCAATGTTCATAGCTCCGATAACCAATCCTGTGCACCATGGCCAGTGGTTGATCTTGGATAACTACTGCCCCTCTGCCACCTCTCCTGGGGGAGTCAGGCTTCATTCTCTGAGACAGTTCCACCCAAAGGTAGTGAAGGGGCAGCAGAGGGGGGCATCACCAGCCTGGGTCCCAGCCAGCTGAGGTAGGGTAGGGTAGGCAGATCATCAGGAACCAGCCTACCTTACTGTCCTGTGGTGATGGACGTATAGCAATACGTATAGGTTAGTCATGAACAAAACCATTATTGATAATGACAGCATGCCAGAACATTGCAAATAACCCATTACATTTATTTATTTATTTATTTAAGTTTGATGACCGGGCCAGAAAGTGCCCCTTTTCAGTGGAGGCCCAGGGAGAAAAGCACCACAATATTGTAAGGTACATGTCAAAGTTTACAAGAGACATAATTCATACAGAAAATTAGCATTTTCAGATTAGATACACAATATTTTCAAGTTGAAAGTCACATATAAAAAGAAGGACATGGTTAAATACAGAAAATAAACATTTACATAATAGTTAAATATTATGTTATGAGCTCAATACCAGAAGATTACCAAATTCTTGTAATAATGACCACACAGGTAAAAAATGCACTCTCCAAAGCTAAGAATACAGCATCCATGGGACCAGATGACATCCCGGGCTGTGTACTACATGAACTACAAAATGAACTGGCACCTTACCTAAGTGTCATGGTTAATCATAGCCTCACCTCAGGCTTTGTGCCCACTGTCCACAAGGGGAGATCCACCTTGGATCCAAGGAACTACTGCCCCATCAGTCTGATAAGCCTGATCTGCAAGGCCATGGTACATATTATCATGGAACTTATAAACAAAGACATTGGCAACCTTCAAACACTGGACCCCACCCAGTTTGGGTTCATGAAGGGCCGATCTTGTTTCCTGAACCTGATTGCCTTCTTTGAATCAGTCTCCAGAGCCGTGGATGAGGGTAAGGTGGTCCACACAGCCTATCTGGAACTCGTCAATGCCTTTGACACCATCCCCCACTCTGGAATCATAGATAAACTTAATAAGCTGGGCATTAATCCCTACATCACTCGATGGGTTGCCAACTGGCTTACTGACAGAACCAACACTGTAAATGTAGCTGACTCCAAATCCAGCTCCAGGCAAGTAACAAGTGGAGTACCTCAGGGTTCAGTCCTGGGACCACTCTTGTTTGGCATCTACTTCTCTGAAGTACAGGCCAATACTAAGGGACTCTGGCTAACAAAGTTCACAAATGACTGCAAACTGGGAGCCATTATAGAATCTCCAAATGATGTGGATACTTTACAGAAGGGCCTTACAGAAACAGATGCTTAGTGCCAGAGCCATGGGCTCAAGCTCAATGGCAAGAAATGCATAGTTATCCCCTTTGGGAAAAAAACATATACCCATGAATTACTACATAGATGACAGTACACTAAACACCAAAAGTGTGATAAGAGACTTAGGGACACAGGTGGACAGTGGTCTCACCTTCAATAACCACATCGCCACAACAGTCAGGAAATCCTTCTATGTAGCACACCTCATCACTAAGGGCTTTTCATCCAGAAAAAAAAGGAGGTCATTGTCCCACTGTACTCATCCCTCATTAGACCCATTATAGAATACAACACCCCATTTGGTATGTACCTCTCAAAACACCTGCAACAACTGGAAAGGCCACAGAAATACCTCACTAAAAGAATCACAGGCCTAAAGCAGATGCCCTATGCTGACCACCTTAAAAAACTCCAGCTATACTCTTTCGCATATTATCTACTAAGAGGTGATCTCTGTTTAACATACAAGGCCATGTCAAACCAGAGCTGTTGGACATGCTACACTTAAAGAAATCCCAATCCTTCAGAGACACACGCTCCAGGGATCTAAACCTTGTCATCACAATAAACAAAACATGCTGGAGGGATAGGTTCCTGACCCAGAGACTCCCCAGACTCTGGAATAGACTGCCCATATGTCAAGCAGAGCACCTCGTTGGCCCTCTTCAAAAAGAACCTTGACAATTGGATGGGCGAAAGGAAATTCACCCCGGGGATCACATCAGTTGCCCTGCTAGACAGGGGTCCAGGGAAGTAAATAGTGTGGGAAGAAATAGCCAGGGAATTATTATGGCTAGGCTTGTATAGGCCCTAGGGCCAATAGCCTAGTACCAACCTATGAACCTATGAACCTTGTAGGCTACACATTTTAAAATATATAGCTACTTAGGCATTTTTAGGTTAGGAGAAATATGTCTATGGAGAAATAACAGTAAATATGTAAAGGAAAGTATAGTACATTTGATATTAGAGATAAAATTTAGTTTCTGGTGGAGAAGGGATAGATTTTGGGAGAAATTAAACAATATTAATGGTAATTGGAGAAGATATCAGTGCAAGGTAGAAAGAGGGGGGACTGGTTTATGTTGGAGTGTGACAAGGGCATTCCCATTTGGAAGACAGATGGAAGAGTAGCTGAGATTTGAAATGTGTATGGTTAGGTAGGTTGTGTAGGTGTGGGGGGAGAGAGTTCCACTTTGTGGCCTAGGAGTAGGAGAGTAATAGTTGGCCAGGGCCATGCTGGTTTATGGACCTGAAGGAGATTTTGGTTTGTAGATCTGAGTGAGCGGTTGGGTACATAGGGTTTTAAAGATGCAGCGAGAGATGGGCAGTTGGCCAGTAAGATGAGCTTGTGTGCAGTGGTGAGTTGTAGGTAACTGAGGTAGTTGGGTAGCTCAAGCCAGTTTAGGGTGATGAGGGAGTGGCAGTGGTGGGACAAGATTTTTGAGTTGGTGGAAAATTTGGCGATCTTGTGGTAGCAGAATTCGAGTTTGGATCTTAGGCTGAGATGGAGACTGGTGAACAGAAGAGCACCATATGTAAGGGAGGGGAGTAGGAAGGTTGATGCAAGAGTTTGGTGGGTAGAAGGGATGAGGAAATGGTTGTGCTTATAGAGGAGACCTATCTTCTGGTGGGTTTTCTTGATTGCGGAGTAGATGTGGGTATCAAATTTTAGTTTTTCATCAATGATGATGCTGTGAAGCTTGGTGTTGGGAACAATTTCAAGGTGGGTGTTGTTTTGCCTTTGTTTGGAGAATGAAGTTTTATCAATGCTGGAGTTTTTGGTGGGGGGAAATCATTAGTTTGGTTTTACATGTATTTAGAGCTAAATGGTTGGACTGCATCCAGGTTTCTGTTTTGAAGAAAGCTAGTTGGGTTTTTGTGGAGCTCAGAGGTGGAGAAGGCTGAGCAGATGATAGACAAGTCATCTGCATATTGAATGACAGATGATTCTGGGATTGAGTGGTGAAAGTTGTTAATGAATAGGTTAAAGAGTAAAGGGCCAAGAAATGAACCTTGTGGGACACCTCTGGGTCTAGGAAGGAAGGGGGAGGTTGAAGTTTTCCACTGGACAGCTTATTGGTGGTTGGACAGCTATGGTGCTGGGAGAGAGTTGTAGAGTGGAGAGTTAGGATATAAGTAGGGTGTGGGAGATGGTGTCAAAGGCATTTGACAGATCTAGGAATAGTGTGGATATGAATTTGCCTTGGTCATGTTCAAGGTTGATGGCTTCAAGAAAGGAAAGAAGGGCAGTCATGGTGCTGTGGCCAGGGCGGAAGCCGTGTTGGGTAGGGGAGAGGAGATTGTTTTGGGTTAGGTATGGCATGAGTTGTGCTTGGATAGATTTCTCGAGTATTTTAGAAAGAGGGGAAAGGATGGCAATAGGCCTGAATTGGTGGTATCAGTATTTTTGCCTCCTTTATGTAGGGGGATGATGTAAGTGTGTCACCAGATAGAAGGGATGTATGCTTCTTGTATGGATCTTTTTATAAGACTAGAGATGGGATAGGCTATGCTGTCTGCAAATTGTTTGAGGAAGGTGGGTAGAAGGTTGTCAGGTGGATTACGACAGGGTTTGAGTTTTAGAAGTCTTTTTATAGTGCTTGTGGGAACGGGAGTAAGGCAGAAGGATGTGGAGGAGGGTATGTGATTGGTGTGGTGGTAGGGGCAGGAGGGGGTGGAGCTGGTGGAGGGGGCTTGAGAAGTAGGTCAATAGTTTAGCTATGCATTCTATGATGAATTAATTGAACTGGCTGGCAGTTTCAAGGTTGGAGAGGTTGGGGTTTGGGCAAGGATTTTTATTGTTGCCAGGGTTCAGCTTGGATGAGATGGAGTCCCAGAATTTTTTTGGATTTGTTGAGTGCAAGGTTTGGATTTGTTGAGTGCAAGGACTGGAGGTTAGAGTAGTACATTTCAATGCATACTATGTGAAACAACAATAGATAACAGAACAGTCAGTATATTAACAGCATGCCAGTAACAGTTATGGCATAAGGCCAACAGAATGGCTAATTCAATAAGATATGTTAATATGCAACCATTTTAATGCATAACAATAATAAAACACATCCCACAATAAAGTTTAATGTAAAAATATGTTAATACTAAACCATAACCAATGAATAACAGTAATAAATATATGAAGATAAGGGGTGGGAGAGATAGAAATACAGCCCATGAATACCATTATATGCTATATAGTTGACAACAGTACTCTATCTATTCTACAGGTCTGTCCTTTCTTTATGTGTAAAAGTGCCCTATAGCTGCTGTAGCACATACATACCTCTCAAGCTATCTGCATGGGACAGTATGGGCCAAGCAGTAACAGCTTCAGGTACACAACTACACTGAACACTTGCACATCAGGTGTACCTATATAACTGCAAGGTGTACTGTAGGCTGATGTAGTGATACTTTGCTATTTACATGATCTTGTCAATGATAAAACTGTGGCAGAGGGATTACATACTATTACATTACATGACAGTGTAACACTTGAGAGACATGTATGTGTACAGTATAGAGCATAAACAACTATCATGCCTTGCTTGGCAGGTATAGGGATAGAACCCGACCGATAGCAGTGACTGCAGGGGACATTTGCATCAAATGTATTAAATGACTGCAGCAACCTTTAACAGACACTCCAGGCATGCAGCCATACCAAAGATTACACATTATATTTATTTTATTTTATTTTATTATTATACTTTTTTGCTTTATTTTATGCTGTATTTTCACATTCCTGGTAATGATTGTAACAGTCTGTGACATCTAAACACACAATTACTCATAATATGGGCTATCTCACTCATTTACCTGTAGCTCCTGTGTACAAAAAATCTATATTCATTGCATGACTGACACTGTAATATTTAGTGCTACATAGCACTGAATTCCAACCCAGGTCTGTGTGTGGCAAAATGTACTTGATACACAGAATTTAGCAAACTGAGTTACTGAGTCACAGCTGATTACTAACTGACTGATATTTGACTAGAGTTCACCTGCAACCAAAATATGACCTGGTAATAGTAGTAGTAGAGTTTTATACTCAACTGCAGTTACAGTTGAACACACATGTATGAAATTCAAGCATGATAGAGATACTAGGTAACCTATGCATTATTACATAGACTGCAGGTGTGCACAATATGTTGTTAGTGTGTTGAAATATCTGTGAAGCCAATAAACAATATCTGATTACGGGTTATTATTTGCAGTCTACAACTATTACACTGTTATACCTGACTGCAACACTTTACCTCACAGCCCGAATGCATAAAGCTGACATGCAATAGTGAAAACAAGACAACCCTGATGTACACAATTTACCTTGGTCTTATTGTTATTGGTTCATGTGTTGTTGCAGAACAGTTGTCATAACTCATTTCTTACAAAACAGCTCTGAATCTACACTTATTGCACAACAGACTTTATTAGGTATACCTTCATGCAGGTACTGGTATTGTTTTGTGTTTTTATTGCAGAACAGTTGTCATAATTAATTTATTGCAAAACAGCCCTAATTCCACACTTATTCCACAACAGCCTTTATTAGAGAAACCTTCATGTAGTTACTGATATAGTTTTGAGTTTTTATTGCACAGCAGATGTCATTATGCAGGTGTTGCAATACAGCTCTAATTCCACAGTTATCACACTACAAACTTTATTGCATATACTTTATTATGGTTAATGCTTTAGTCTTCCCTGCTTATGCCATTACAGTTGGCAGTATGCACTTATTGCAGTACAACTGTAAGTCCATATTCATTGCAATAAAATCTTTACTGTAGATACCTAATTGCAGTTAATGCTTTACTCTTTCTTGCTTATTTGACTATAGATACAAAATACATCTGTACTCACTACACTCAGGGTGCAACCTGGCCAAGTGCCTGGCATGTGCTCCAAGGTTATGAGACCTCTCCTCTGCAGCTGTTGGGAGAAAAGAACATCATTATGCATACCAGTTTAGCAGACATTCAGATTAGATATTTGTGGTACAGAGGTAAAAGTACTTACATACATATGGGACTTCCCCTGCCTAAAATTCTTGGATCCAGGTGTCCAAGAGATCCCACCTTACATCTCTTCAGGTTGTCATAGTGGTGACAACACTGCTCACCCATGTGGAGGATACCAGTTGCACAAGTGAGGTCCCTTGCCAGCTGGTCCCAGGCCTCCACCTTGCACTCTGAGCCCTGGCAACCTCCCTGTAAAAGCTGGACTTCATTTTTTTTACAAGGAGTGCAACCATAACCATGGAATCCAGGATGCCTGAACACTGCACCAGAAAGCACAAACCCTCACCAATGCCTGCCATAGTATCCTTCAGAGACAGAACTCCAATAGATTATGCTGTATTCCCACCTATTGGGCTTAATATAGCCTGTTTTCCCACTCCTACATGCCATTGAGAAACATTTAAAAATGTGGCATGTCACTTAGCAGCATGCAAACCAACTCAGCTCAGCCAAGCAGTACTTAGCAGTGCTTCATGGTGTGCAAACCTGCAAAGCGGTGCCAAGCAGTGCATAAACATTATCAACCATTATTTTGTTTATGCAGTGCTTATCAGGTCTTAGCAGGTCTTATAGAGCTTAGCTGAGCACAGTAGGCTACTATTTAAAAATAATTTGCATAATTTGTATTTCAAACATAAATGCTTACTTGCCATTCCATGTATTCAAACCCTGCACTTATTGCACATGAGGCCATAACACTACTCATTAAACTACGTGGATATGTGAAGTTTTGCTATACCTTTACATATACCTCTGAGCTACCTTTAAGCAGTGCTGAACACCACGTCAAGCAGTGCAAACCTACTCAGCTACACTTAAACTTGACCTTTATATAAATAGTTGAATACATCCGGTTTCTATTTTTGGATGTGTGGCAAGTGCCTCGGCACCAATTAGCACTGCTGCTCTCCATGCCATGCCTTGCAAACATGCTTTTTAAAAAAATAAAAAATAAATTACATTGATATAATACAATTGGACAGTGCAGGGAGTGTGTTACTCATCTGTGGACACAGTTAGCACCACAGTCCCCACATTGATTCAATAACAGTGTTCCATGGCTCTCCCTCGGCAATCCACCATGATTAATATGCATGGCATGCTGCTGAGAGGGAACTGTGTATAAGGACATGGCAACATTCCATGTAAGCTACACTATGCCTACACAGATTTTATTAAATCTTGGGGTTTGTCTAGTTTTATGTTAATTAATAGTGCAGAATCCTGTTTTAAGTCTATCAGAACTGATTGTCTGTTATGTGGTATTCATAGTATTTGTCAATATGCAGTCTTCCTCTGTGTTTTGCAGAGTATCTATACATAGCATTTTAATCCTCACTGTGATGTGGCGCACACACCCTCCTTTACAGATTACAACAGAACATTGCAATACAGGATTAAAAAGTGTCAATGACATGAACATGAAGGGCAGTGTGTAAAGTAAATCAGTGTGTAAAGCTTAGACACTGGCAGATTAAAATAGGGATGATGTGTGTGGCTACCCTAGGTCCACAGCCAGCCACCCAATATATTGTCTGGGCTATCTCTCTAAAAAATAAATACTTTTATTCACTGAAACATTCAACTGTGCTGATAACTCATTTTAATTAGTGAATGTGGTGAACATAATAGTCATTAAATATTAATTATTACTCAAAAGCAAAATCCTTTAAATTCTACCACAATTGTTTATTAGTAGTCAGATAGCAGATATGGATAACATGCTGGTAATGTCTTGTTCTGACACTAACTAGGTTTTGTTAGGTACTGCACGTGCATATACAAATTGTGTCTGCTGAAATAAATACTTGCAGTGATGTTTCAACGGAATCAATACTGACCTAATGAGTAGATGTTTAATTTTAATAATTTAATGTGTAATTATCTGGCAATGTAAAGCACCTATAATGTCAAATATGCAGTGCATTATAATACATGTGGCAGTTTTCTAGCCTTAGCTCTGTAAAGCAGTGACTCTTATGAAGTATGTGTACTTCCCATAGTTGACAGATAAAGACGTATTACCCAGCAACATTGCAGATGAATGTCGGACATGCATGTGCACTTTGATAAAAGCACCACAATGTTGTCACTGTCAGTATTAACTACAAGGATTTTAGAGTAACTGTAGCAATGGCCAGCAGATAATCTGCATAGCTGTTCATATTATTTGCATATCTAAGTTACATGCCTCAGCAGCATTATCTTCAATGCCGTCTGGATTCCTACAAGAGTATACACAGGATATAGTTATATGTGTATATTATATGTATGCATGTATGTATGTATACACACACACACACACACACACACACACACACACACACACACACATACAAATTTATGGGCTATGCTACAGTACTCAGATCTCAACAGCTACTGTAACAAGTAAACAGATCAAGTATGTATAAACAGCCCGGGGCCCAAAGTACGCTTAATCCACCACTACTCAAACACCTGTACTAAATATACTAACTGTATAGCTGCATAACTCAGAAGAAAACAGAAACTCTTTGAAAGGGGAAAATACAACACATCCACTTTCTGTTTTACTGCACTGTCAGGCTGGCTGGAATTTCCACATCACCTTAACCTCATTCAACTGTCCATAGCACATAAAATTGTCTCCAATACAAACAGCTGCCCTGTCCTAAGGAACATTTTAATACCCTCTAGCCCCACCAGAACCATTCACTCTGAAAATAAACAACTCTTACCTGTTCATGTACCAAACAAAAGAGCTGGGCAATGCATTTACTCATACACTGTTGCTAAACTATGGCCCTCACATCCAGCCAGCATAAACACTGTTAGCTGCTTCAACAAATTTAAACTCACCCTAAAGAAATACCTGCTAAATATTAAATCTGCCACTGCATCTATCCAAATAGATAAACATCCTACTCTCCTTCTTTTTGATCTATAAGTTACTTTAAACAACTCTGTTCTTACTATAAATCTCACTATCTTTAGCTATCATTCTAATCCCTCACCCCTTTAATACTACCCCACCAGTGATTTTTCTTTCCCTTTATTAATTCGTTCAACCTAACAACACTACCCCCAGTGATCTTTTCCTTTCCTTACATTCAAGCTATTTCAAGATTTACAAAAAAAACTCTCACAGAGTAGCTAAGTAAGGTGGTGGTGTGGCTATTCTATTTAAACCAGGCCTTCAACTAACCACTTATAACTGTAACATACCGCTGGACTCCAAAACAGAAATTCTCATTACTAAACTTGAACTTAACAATGCTAAATCAATCTATATTATCGGTATGTATCTGCCCCCTGGAAATAACATAGCCACCTTGGAAAATATCCTCTGCTGGCTATCCCAACACCTACCTCAAGAAACCATTATCCTAGGCGATATGAATTTAGACTGGAATACTTATTGTAGTAGCCTCCCTACCACTCACATAAACCTATATGGTTTCTCCCAGACCATTACCTCCCCCACCAGAATAAATAAATCTAACAAGAAAGCTAACACACTAGATTGGATTCTAACTAACAATCATACTCACTACTATGACTCTGGAACCCTCCCTGATGACATCAGTGACCACTCACTCACCTATATCATTAGACATAAAACCAACACCCCTAACCCAACCTCTACCAGACATATTAGATCCAAAAAGAAATTTAACCCTGATCTATTCAAAATTGAACTTAGAGCTTGCAACTTGGCTCCCTTAAAACATCTTCCTTTGGATGAAGCCATTAACTTCTTTAACTCTACCTTCCTTGCCATTCTTAATCACCATGCTCCAACCAGATCTATAAGAATTAAGGCCAAGCCTGCCCCATGGCTTTCCAGTGAAACCAAACACAAAATTCACATCAGAAATAAATACTGGGCCAAATGGAGAATGACAAAAAACACCACTGACCAACTAACATTTAGAAAGCTAAGAAATGACACTAAAAAGGCCATACTCTCTGATAAACAAAACTACTACTTACAATATCAACAACCCAATCACAACAACCCACAGAAATTCTGGGCCAGCATCAAGCAATTACTGCACCCAGGTAAATCTGCTACACCAAACCCTCAAAATACAGACTTGAATAATCCAATCCATACAGCTAATACCTTCAATACCTTTTTTACAGATACTATCCAATTACTAGCCAGTCAACTAACACCTAATACCTTCACAGTACCCTCATACTCCTCAACCCCACCACCCCCTTTTCAATTCAAACCTGTTACAACCTCATTTATTCAAACCCTTTTGAATAAACTGAAACCATGCTCTCCTTCTGCAGACCTACTGCCTTCTGAATATCTACAGATATCATCCAAGGCCATAGCCTATCCTATTTCCATATTGATAAATAGATCAATTACTGAAGGTTACATCCCCACCGTATGGAAAGTCTCCCACATAATCCCCTACATAAAAGAGGACATTCCACAGAAATATCAAACTATCGCCCCATTGCCCTACTTTCTCCCCTAGCTAAAATTTTAGAGAAGTGTATCCATAAGCAACTACTCCACCATCTAACTGAAAATAACTTACTTTCCAACTGTCAACATGGTTTCAGACCCTCACACAGCACTACGACTGCCCTCTTGTCTTTCACTGACTATATTAACAGGCACCAAAACCTGAATAACCTTTCTTCTGCTCTATTCATCGACCTGTCCAAAGCATTTGACATGGTAAACCACCAAATTCTCTTAAACATCCTGAAATCTCTCTCATTAGACCCACTTTCCATAAAATGGTAGATGCACTAGGCATACAGGGAATATAGCAACTGAAGGAAGTTTTTACTTCCTTTCAATTCAACCTTTATTAAGCAAAATATAATACTGATGCAGATGGATGCAGTGCATATACTTCAGAACAATAATGCATGATTTGATAGTGTTCTGCATATTAACTTGTAAGAATATGAAGGGATTGTTTAAAAATGTGTAAAAACATAATACAGCAATCATCTCTCACTACAAAACCCTGTGCTGGTCATTCACTTAACACTGCAAACTCTATCCCCTCCCCCAGTCCCTATTCTGACTAGGATTTGGTGCCTTACTTGAGTTCAGCCATCTTGTATGTGCAGTTAATATGGAGGAAGAAATTACTGTCTTATACAATTACATTAATAAATATTTTTCTTGCATATACAAACAAAATCCTTCCTTTACAAAAACGTATATACTTCAACCACTAAGATAACAAATGCTGTAAATGAAGTTATGCAACAATGCAATATTTTTGTTTGTGAATAAAAACATGCGTATTCATCTAAAATTAGTTGTAACTGTGTTCATGTATTCATGCAGATGTATATATCCAAATATATATATATGTGTGTGTGTGTGTGTGTGTGTGTATATATATATATATATATATATATATATATATATATACATACTTGCAATACTCATACATTTACATTTATACAGAGAATTATGTTATCACACAAGCATTCCATATATTTGAGTACAGATGCAGTTCTGTGTAGAGATATGCTTGTGCTTTCTTTTACATTATAACAATATTATAGACACATATTTGCAATTACACAAATTTCTTCTGTGAACACCATCAGTTGTGCAACCTCTTTATGGTTTATTTTTAAACCTATGTTTAATATTACCAAAAAAATGTAAGAAAATAAATGCTTACTATAGGACTCTGGTCTTCTTGTCAGTACCTGGTCAGCCCATTCAGCCAGCTGTTTGGGCCTAGGCTTCTGCAGGTCATCTTGCTTGCATCTGTACTTTGGGCTAGAGCAGGTGATCTCAGTCTAGGATGGCAGTTGCTCACCCAATTCCTGCCCGGTATCAGTCTTTTTTTTTCAGTCAGACCCTATAACACATGCCTGGGTCTTTTTCAGGTATGAATTTCTCAGAAGGTAGAGTATTGTTTTGGTCTCTATTTGAACATCTCAGAGCACAGCCTCATGCCTTCACAGGTGCTGCAATCATTCAAAGTACCAGTGCCAAAATGAAGAAAGTAAGATCAAGCTATGTTTCACAGGTTTAGAACCACTCACTCTGGGATGAGACATCACTGTAACCAAGTTCAGGTAACCAGAAGAAACATTAGGCCTGTTACTGTTATTATTGACAAGTTTGGTCCAATCAAGCATGCAGTGTCACCTACATGTCCTTTTTTAAGGAGTGTACTCACATCCGTGGTGGTGGTGGTGCTGCCGTAGCATTGTCGCCTCACAGTAAGACGCTGTCTGGTTCGATTCTCAGCTAGAGCGTCTTCTACGTGGAGACATATGTGAATGGGAGTACCTTCGTTGAAGGTTGTGCGTCAGGGCTGGTAACTTGGCACGTAAAAATCAACTACCAATCATTAGCGGACTGGAGTTCTGCTGTGGCGACCCCTAACCAGGAAAAGCCGAAAGATGCAACAACAACAACAACTCACATTTTGTTTTTATAATCAATAAAATCATTAATGAAATCATCAGGCTTTCTATATTTACTTACAGTTGTTACTACTACATATGTGCACTGCTTTTGTTACCATTTTGAAGTATTATACCTGAATGTCATTTATACATTCTTCATGCAGTATAGAAGCAGCATTAATTTTTTGTTGTTGAGGGTGCTTTCTAAAAAATAAATCTTCTTGTGTGTGGGAGTAAAAACTTCATAAATGTTGTGTGCTTTGAGGTGATAAGGTATGCCAGATGATGTTAAATGGGCAGGGATGATACATTTTGCCTTTCTAAACATGGTTAGGTTAGAGACTAATTGAGACTGCCCATGCATTCGTGTGGCATTTTTGTGGACTGCTAAGGAGTGCTGCAGACTTTACTGCTATCTCCAGTGCATTCACATTAACCTGACGCTTTGTTCACAAACAGTACACATTCTCATATTACTGCAATTCATACAGATAAACATAAAAGTGCCTATTTGTTGTATACAAAATTCATAAATGACCCTGAACTTACATGAATAAGTTTAACATCATCACATTAACTTGTGGTTATTTGAGTTGTATGGTATCAGGAAACCAAGGACTTTTAAATTAAGCAAAAATAATACAAATATTGCAAATTAATGCAAGACATTTCAAAATGATGGAGGATTATTGAGGTCACTTCAAGAAATGTTTGTTTTACTGACATGATGGGCATATTACAATGGCTTTAGTGAGTACTGCAAACCTTTCATTAGTAAACAGAAAATCATTACAGCAGCAGTGGAAACGATTAATGATCACAGAGAAAAAATAATTTCCTTTGGTGTCATGGGTGTTTTGTTGGCTCAACATATGTGTGTCTTTACTGGGAGATTTCTGACTGTTACTGCTGACTGAAAATTACAGTATTATGATTAAAGTAAGTGGTACTACTTAGGGGAAGCAGGAATCTGTTAACAAAGTACCTGCCTTGCTATTGTGAAAGTATTCATGATATTGCAAACATTACTTCTGCATAACTTTACCTGACTGGAATGGGACTCTGCACATGTATGTCATTATGGGCTTTGTGTCAACTATGTTTTTTTCTGAAGCATGATTTCATTGTTGTGCTAGTTGACTGATGGTTACATCAAAAGTGGTTTGTGTATGTCTGTGGTATATTTTTCTGTGCAGTAATGACACAAAACAAGTGATCGATGTAGAAAAGGGACATCATCAGCCATGAGGAAAAGTGTGTCATCATGGCAGCCCTTAGGACATAAGGCAAACATCTGTTGTGTAAAGGGAGCCCAAACAAGCTGAGATGTCAAAAGCCTGAAATCTAGTTACAGTGGACATCAATGCAGTCAGTGGAAGAAACCACACATTAACACAATACAAAAGGGGGGGGGGTAAATTATATGGTAGGATATGCTAGAAGATAACACAAGTCAGAATGCAATTACCCATACCTGTACTTGGGGAAGGCATCCAACACTTATCCCTTTGATGCCAGATCAGGACTACCTCCTCTCTATTCATGAGGATGACTGTGACAAAGAAGATGATGGCAGTGGAATAATTAAGAGAATGAAGTAGACACTGGTTGCTACCAACATCTGCAGCAGCAACACATATCTGATCAGGAAGGTTGGTTTAAAAACAGTAACATATATCTATAGACAGAATTGAATACTAACATGGAATGATTACATTAGACACACACAACAATTATTATTAACAGATGAACCTTTCACATCTGCACAAAATAACAAGGAAAGCAGGGTGCATGGTAAGTGTCCCCCACACCCTCTTACTCAACATACTGATATTGATGACGTTTTCAAATCATTTTGCAGGTCAGCAATGGAAACAAACAGTTCCTCTATACCAATAACTTTGAAGGACATCAGCAGCAGAATGGCTGTTGAAGATGATGATGATGATAACATGGTTATATTTATGAAGAAAAAAACAAAGACTAGCACTCTCCAAACCCAATCCAACAATTTATTTTTATTTAGTCAGACTAAAAACCATATACCAGTTTCAAAAATGACCTTTCTCGATATGGTAATAAAATTCAAATGCTCAGTAGTTACTTAGCACTTCCTTGAAGATGACATTACAATTTCTTGGATTCACATTTAAAGACATATGCTTATATATATATATATATATATATATATATATATATATATATATATATATATATATGTGTGTGTGTGTGTGTGTCGTCTGTATATATATATATATATATATATATATATATATATATATATATATATATATATATATATTTAATAAAGCTCCTAGTTTCACAATCCAAAAACATTCCATTGCACTAAGCATGTTTTTCCTTCCTAATTTATTTGTACCACTAAACATAATCCCAAAAAAATGAAATTGGGCATTAGGATGCTTATGTGAATGCTTAAACAAGGCATTAGAGTCATGCTGGCATCTAATGTCACTAAGTTGTTCAAATATATGTGTTTTAAAATACTGAGAAGTCTTTCCAACAAAGAAAGTAGAACAACAACATGTAACTAAATATATAACCCATCGTGAACTACAAGTAATAGTAGTTTTAATTTCATAAACTCTAGGACTGTTCGCTGATGTAAATTTCTTACTTTTGAAAATGACAGCACGTTGTACATGTACCACAAGGGAAAGACTCACTTCAAATATTGCCATCCAAAGTAGTTTGTACTACATTCAACCATCTTTTGTAATGACTAAAATAATTTAATATAGTCTTACCACATCTATAAGAAAAAGAACATTTGTCAGGAAGAATTTCCAAGAAATTTTTGTCCATCTGTAAAATAAACCAATGATTGTGAGCAATCTGGAGAAAAGAACTAATATTACTCCCAAAGGTGGTAATCAACCTTAGTTTTCACCCACTGTAAACTTGGTCATTCTTATCTTGATATTTTAAAAATTCATCCCATGACTTATTATTGTGGTTATCCAAACATTACCAAGTTCTTTCACTTTAGAACAAATTATTTTCACCCTATAATATGGTGATAAAGGAATGTTATTAACTACATATCTAGGATGACAACTAGATGTTTGTAGTAAGGAATTTGTATGGAATTCCTTCCTATATAAGGAAGTTTTAACAGTTCCGTCCAACTTTTTCTCAACCAATACATTCAAAAATAATTTTTTTTAAGTATAATAATTTAAAGTAAAACAAAGCCCCCACTTATTATCATTGAGATACTGAACAAATTCCAACAAAAAATCCAAATCGGATGTCCAAACAAATCAGTAGAAATCCAAATAGTGATGCCAAATATCAATAGAGTCAATATAAATATTAGCACTGGCATCATATATCAACAATAGCTCAGCATATCCCACAAGCAAATCAGCATATATAGGAGCAAAAGATGCTCCCATAGCAGTATCCTGTAACTGCAAATAGCACTCTTGCCAAAAATAAAATAAAAAAATTCCCCAGGATTCAATAAAATCCATGTAGGCTCTTTGTAGAGCCTACACAAAATGTACCCGTGTACACAGCCATGATTCCTCCTCAGCAGCGTGCCATGCATATTAATCATGGCACACTGCCAAGGGAGATCATAGTAACACAGATATTGAATCCGTGTAGGCATTAGTGTTGTGTCCCATGGTTGTGGATTGTCAAGGGAATTCCTGGACAGATGTAATGTACAGGATAAGAATCCCTGTAATCTGCCCTTGTAGTGTAGAAATATGTGTGAATTTTAATATTTTTTTGTTTTATTTTTGTATTTTTTTTATTTTTTTTTTAAGCCTGTTAGCATGGTACAGCATGGAGTGCAGCAGTGCTGAGCTGCACTTACACATACACAGCTGAGCTGACACTGGCCAGACATCTAAAAATACAAACTGGATGTAATTAATTATTTATTTTGCTTTCTTTTAATGCCCGTTTGCACCGTGTTGCAGAGCTCATCAATGCCGAGCTGCACTTACACATGCACAGGTGACATCTGCCAGCAATCTAAAAACAGCAACTAGATGTAATTAACCGTGTTTTTGTCTATGTGTTTTTTATTTTTTTTGAATAGCCATTTGCGTGGCATGGAGCAGTGCTTAGCAACACTAACAGGTAGCTTAGTAGTATATGTGAAGATATACTGTTTTTTCTGGCTATCTAAGTAGCTAAGTAGGTAGAGTCACAGCCATAAGTGTTGTACATCCTGGGTTAGAGTCCCCAGCAGTCATACCTTTTTTAAAGTTATTGCTGTGGAAATGTGTGAGAGCAGTTTAATGTAAAAACAAAATTGTTACATTTGAAAAAGCTGCACAGTGTTAAGCACTGCTTAAGCATGGTTAATGGCTATTCCTGTTTGCGCATTGATAAGCTTCACTAAAACATGGTTGTGTAAGTTTACATGATGCTCAGCTCTGCTAAGCGGGTGTGTGAGATGCTAAACAATGCAGCACTTTTTTGACTGTTACAGTATGACATGTAAGGGCAGGAAACAGCCTATATTAAGGACAATAGGTGGGAATTCTGCAGCATTTCTTGGAGTCTTATTAACCCATCAATATCCAAAAATCGGCCTCGGTTGCAACAAGATGAAGAAAGATAAAAAAATTCAAATAAGCAACTAAGAAGTACTTACAGAAAGAACTTTAATTTAACAAATAAAAATAAAAATAAATCAGATACATCCAGTGAATCAAGCGCTTTCGTCTCCAACCATTTGAAGACTTTATCAAGACAGAGCATGCTCCAACTGACAGCAAATTCATAATACAAAGTTATTTACTGAACCAATCGACATCCAGGGTTCATGAATAATTCATGAGCAATGACTATTCCTACAATTTACATCTAATAATGTCAGATAATCACACATAAAACATTCATCATCCTAAATATTACCCACTATAATACATATAAATACATAACTATAAAATACATTATTAAAATAAAATTGAATATGTGTAAATAAAATCTAATAAAACCTCAACATTTCCTATATGTTGTACACTTCAAATAACCCTAATATATTGTAATATAAATGAATAAATACACGTATAAATAAACACATAATAGATACAGTATAAAATTCACCAATGTATGTATATATATATATATATATATATATATATATATATATATATATATATATATTTAAAACATAAAATGAATGCATATGTTTCAACTATTAAAAATTACAAGAACATTTCTTTAAAGTCTCCAAATGGTTGGAGACGAAAGCGCATGATTCACTGGATGTATCTGATTTATTTTTATTTTTATTTGTTAAATTAAAGTTCTTTCTGTAAGCACTTCTTAGTTGCTTATTTGAAATGTTTTATCTTTCTTCATCTTGTTGCAACCGAGGCCAATTTTTGGATTGTGGTTTGCTTTTTTACTTTCAAAAGTTTGAACCTATCAATATGCCTGGTGGTGTTGGTGACTGAGCAAGCTTTCAGGGGTAGAGGTGCGGTGTGCTGGAGTCCAAAGTGTTTGTTGGACTCCTGGTCCACAACTATGAATGCCAGCTGTTGCAGCAAGATTACCAGGGCTCAGAAAGTTAAGCTGAAGCCTGGGATCAATTGGCCAGGGATCTTACCAGTGCTCTTACTATCCCCCACACTAGTGAGCAGTGTTGTCATCACTATGATGACCTGAAGTGAAGAAAGACAGGAACCTTGGGACACCTAGGTCCAAGAGGCTAGGGCTGGGCATGCATCACAGATAAGTAAGTATGTTTCTTGCTACTTTATTAAAACACAAGCTGAATTCATACAAAACTGATATGTTTAATGGTGTGCTTCACTTCCAACAGCTACAGCTGAAATGGCTTGTAATGTCCAGTCTTATGTCAGGTGTCTGGCCAGTATGGGCTGTGAGTCTGGTAAGTATGCATATTTTCTGATAACTGTAGTGCAACAAAGAATAAACAATGCTGTGAAGGCTGCCAGCCTAACTAGATAACATTTTGTAGACAATTCTATGCAATTGTAGATATTAACGTAATCCACAGGCTTGTTTTACAAATGTAAAAAGAACTAAATGCTATGATTAAACTATATGTTGTACTGAGCTTCAAAAATTTAACCACAGTGCACCCTGCTGGAAGAAAGGTGTTATGTAAAGAATTACAACTGTGTGGTTGATCTGAAGCTCAGAGACAAGATGTCTGGGCTAGCAAATTCTTTCTGTTGTTATTAAGACAGAGACAGTTGTTAGATTTTACATGTAAAAGTGTCTTGTATTGCTGTGGCTTCCTGGCCAGGTGCAGCTACAAAGAAACATAAATTCTGAGTTTCTGTTAGCCTGGGAACTAAAGGAGAAGTGATAAAAATCATGTAATGTGTTAGCATGATTAGCAAATGTAGCATTTTGTATCTTGTCTTGGATCTAGTAAGACGATCCACTCACCAGCACATGTTTGCTCTGTATGTACGTAGTATTTAGAACAGTGATTTTGCTTAGAGATAGATAGGAATATAGCCAGATTAGTCTAGCTGTTTTCTATATTTATGTCAGACTATCCTATAATATTGTTTTAAAGTATTTCCTGTGATTTCTGAACTCTGTATTGCCATTGTGTTAAAGTAATAAGTATTGTCTTGTGTTTTTATTATTTATTATTAAATATTTTTAAACCTTTCAACTCTGGTTGTTTTGTGTAAAGATAATTTAAGCTCTAGAGTACTTGCATGTATTTGCTGATACTGTAAAAGCCTTTCTAATAGCCTTGCTGTTCATCACACTTACTTATTGGATAATAATAACATTACCCAGTGAAATTGGTCACCCTTGGGAAGGACCTTATAGTAGCTGATAGTAGTGGTCGGTGGCAGTCACTACTACCTTAAAGTATGGGCAGAAAGGGAACATAGCTGGAGAACCTATGCCAGCCTTCCCAAGAGTGTCTGTGTGTTTGCATATAAATCAAATCTTAAAGTGTGTGTGTGTCAGCTACTTGGGCAGGGACACAAAGCACTGGTTGGACAGAGAGGGTGCTGGAGGTTTTAACTTAACCACTAGGCTGAGATCTGGACCCTATAGCTGTGCCGGTGGGGAGTCTTATTGGGGATCTGGAGAGAAAGGGAGAAACCAGCCCCAGACTGACTGTGCTCTCTGTGTGCTCTTTAGGGAAATTGTACTTTACTGTGTGTGTACTTGTTATCCCCCCAATGTGCACTCCCCTCACTGGTGCTAGTGGTCAGGATTAAGGCTCCTTGATTACTGGGTCAGTGCATGGGTGTCTCATATTAATTGGTGGCAGTGGTGGGATATCCATATCAAATATTAATTGTTTGATAGTGGTGAGTTAGCCACATCACCTGCTAATTGGCTTGTAGTGGTGTGGATAGTGAATTCCTGTACCTTGTGTACAGTGATCACTGAATTGTTTTGTACTCTAAATCAGCCATGCAGTGAGCATTCAGAGTTCAGATCACAATTGTTTTATTTCTTTTGTTAGCTTAGTTAGTCAGGGAGAGCAGGCAAGCATGTCAGCAGAGGAGTACAGTAAGCTGACAAGTAGCCAGTTGGCTGTGATGTGCCAGGTTAAAGGACTAGTGCATGGAAACCTGACTAAGGCATTCATGATTGCAGCTTTGCTCCCAGCTGCATCAGGAAATAGCAACCAGGACAATCAGACTAGCTGTGGAGATGTACAACACTCAGAGAATGGACGGCTCAACCTTTCTGCAGAGGACTTAAACATCCATCTGGAACTAAAGAGACTTGAGTTGGAGGCCAGGCATTTGGAAACAGAAGCAGCAGAGAGACTGATACATATATAGGCTGAGAAGAATGAGAAACTGCTATGCCTGGAAGATGAGGAGAACAAGGGGCAGAGGCAGCACAAAAAGGAGATGCTGACTCTTTGCCAGAGTCATGGAGGTAATAGGGAAGGGAGTAACTGGATCCCAGAAGCACAAAAGGTCAGTAAATTTCTTCTGCATTTTAAAGAGGGGGATAATTTTGATAGTTTAAATCATATGTTTAAGAGGGTGTGTGAAGAGTATGATGTTGACCAAAGGCTCTGGGTACTGTACCTGCCCCCTTACTCTATGGTAAAGCTGTAACTGTGCTGTCTAAATGATCTGATCATGAATTGTTTGATTATACTGCTGTTAAGAATTGTTTGCTAGAATGTTTTAAGCTAACACCTGAAGCTTAGAGGAAAAAGTTTTGTGAACATAGACACAAGGCAGATGAAAGTGTGTGTGACCATGTTGCTGAACTAAGCACTTATTTTCATAGGTGAGTGAGTGGACGTCAGGTCATCACTTTTGAAGGGCTGGCAGACCTTTTGGTGAGTGAACAAGCCCTAAGCACTTTGCTTGAGGGCATGGATCTGGTTAGCTGATAAACAATGTGCTACTTCAGATAAGTTGGGGAAGAAGGAAGACCTATACCTAGCAAGCAGGGCATCACTACACAGGAAAGAGACACCCAGTGCTGCTCATGGGTCTAAAGAAACCCATGGTGAGAATCCCAGACTGCCCCAACAGAATCTGACAGTAGCAGGGGAAGCCACTAGTCCAAGTACATGTCCAGAACCTAGGGTTAAATGTTTTGAATGCAACCAGTGGGGCCATGTGGCATATATATGTCCACAGAGGCAAGGTGGAGAACAAAAGGTGAGGGAACCTGTAAGTGGGAAGGACAAAATGCCAACAGTAGGCTGTCTTGAGACAACAATGGTACTAAAATATTACCAGAGGTTATATCCTATAGTGATGAATGGCAAAGAACCCATTGCTAAGAGAGACGCAGCCTCTGACATAACCATTCTGAAGTCTGCAATAGTTACAGAGGAGCACTACTTGCCTGGGCAGTCTACTGCAGTCAGAGCATTAAGGGGGACTCCATTCCAAATACCTTAGCCTAGGGTTCACCTTGATTGGAAGGGTGGAAAAGGAAACTAGCAAAAGGTGTGTTTTAGGATTTCCCTGCACATGTCCTGATAGGGAATGATTTCAATAATGTAGTACCATGTGCTCATGCAGTTACATGCAGTCAGGCTTGGGGACAAACATGTGAGTCTGGTAGCCTGGGGGAGACCCAGATAAACTACACACTTGCAGCCAGGATGGGTGAGGTGGTTATTTCAGTGAGGGAGCTACTCTGTAGCAGTGAGACTGAAGGTGAGCCACAGCTGCTAGTGGGTACTGATGGTCCCTTGGACAGAGTGATTGCAAGGGCAGAGGTGAGTAGTAGTACCCAAGCTGACAATGAGGCACCACTGTCAGAGGATGCCAGACATCTTGTGGAAGGGGAGCCAGAAAGGGTTACAAAGAGAGAGTTGAGACAGACTCAGCTCACAGACCTTAAATTACAAGTCCTGAGAGAGGTAGCTAGTAAGGCACCTGATTCTCAAGGGAAGAGGTATTCTGTATACTAGGAAAAAGGGTTACCGTATAGACAGTGGACCCCCTGAGGGAGGGCTAGATGGTGAGAGAATACAGCAGTTGGTAGTGTCTAGAGCCTACCATCTGGTGCTTCTAGCCATAGCCCATGATATTCACTTTTCAGGTCATATGGGCATAAAGCATACAAAGAGACATATTATGCAGAATGTCTATTGGCCCGGAATTTCCAGAGATGTAACAGGCTACCACAGGACCTGTGAGCAGTGCCAAAAGGTAGGCAAGGCTTGGGACAAGGTGAGAGCTCCTTTGATGCCTTTTCCTGTGATTGAGGAGACATTTCAGAGGGTAGCTATGGATATTGTAGTGCATCTGAGTATCCCAAGTTCCACAGGGAAAATGTATATCCTAGTGGTAGTATATTATGCTAGAAGATACCCTGAGGCAGTGATTTTGTTTTCCATTGAGGCACAAAAGGTGGCAAATGCTTTGTTAGAGATTTTCAGCAGGGTAGTTTTCCCAAAAGAAATACTAACTGACAGAGGTGCCAATTTCATGTCAGACCTGCTGGCTTGTCTGTGTAAGTACTGTGGGGCAAAGCACCTAAAGACCATATCCTACCATCACCAGACTAATGGTCTTGTTGAGAGGTTAAACTCTACACTCAAGTCCATGCTATGGGCATTTGCAGACCAGTTTAAGAGGGAGTGGAACAAATATTTGACCCATTTGTTGTTTGGTTACAGAGAGGTTCTCCAGGAATCCAGAGGTTTTTCACCATTTGAGTTGTATGAGCATAGGGTGAGGGGCCTCTAGATTTAATTTGTGATGAGTGGGAAGGTGAGTGTGAATCTCACAAGGAGTCTGTTGTGGCATATGTCCTAAACCTCAGCATAAGGCTCAGGGAACTCATGGACTTGGCCCAGTAGAACCTGACAGAAGCCCAACAACAGGAAAAAAAGTCTGGAATGACAATAATGTTCAAGCTAGGGAGTATGCTATAGGGCAGCAGGTGATGGTTCTCATTCCTGTTAGACACAACAAGCTGCAAGCAGCTTGGGAAGAACCCTTCAAAGTGGTAAGGAAAGTCAGTAATGTTGACTATATGGTAGAACTGCTAGGCAGGAGGCAGGGGCACACATTGTACCATGAAACCTTACCATGATAGGGAGGCCCTTGTGCTGAGTATTTGCAACAGAATGCAGGAGGAGTCTGAGGGAGATCTGGTGACTGATCTCCTCAGTGGGGCTCGGACTGACACTTCAGTGGAAGGGATAGCAATGTCCCAGCAGCTATCTCCTACCCAGGTTTGTGAAATCTGAGCAGTATTACAGGAGTTTGAGGACATGCTCACTGGGAAACCAGGGTGCACCCACCTGGTGCAGCACCAAGTAGATACATGGCCCCAAAGGCTTATTACCGTATAGGGTACCTGAGAGAGTCAAACAGACTCTGAGGGATGAGATACAGGAAATGTTGGAACTAGGGGTAATTCAAGATTCCAACAGTCCCTGGGCCTCCCCAGTGGAGCTGGTACCAAAGAAGGACAGTAGTACCAGGTTCTGTGTAGACTACAAGAAATTAAATAGTCACACAGTGTCAGATGCTTATCCTATGCCTAGGACAGATGAAGCCCTAAAGCAGCTGGGTGGGGATAAGTATCTAACAACCATTGATCTTACCAAGGGTTACTGGCAGGTGCCCTTGACTCCCAGTGCTAGAGAGAGCTCAGTCTCTGTGACTCCTTTTGGCTTGTATGAGTTCACAAAGATGCCCTTTGGGATGAAAAATGCCCCAGTGACTTTGCAGAGGCTGGTATAGCATATCCTAGCAGGAGCAGGAGGGTTTGACTTTGCTTACTTAGATAGCAGGAGCACCTACAATATGTCAGAGAAGTGCTAGGCAGACTACAGGGGGCAAGGTTGACCATTAAACCAAGAAAAATGTCAGGTGGTTATGGCAGAGGTCTCATACCTGGGACATAGAATGAGGAGTGGTAAGATCAGGCCAGAACCTGCCAAAGTGGAAGCCATTCAGGCATGGCATGCACCTGTTATCAAAAAGCAGATGAGGGATTTCTTAGGGATAGCAGGGTACTACAGAAAGTTCGTCCCCAATTATAGTACCATAGCTGCTCCCCTCACAGACCTGACAAGGAAAAACAGGCCAGATAAGGTAGTGTGGCTCACAGAATGTGAGCAGGCATTCCAAAAGCTTAAAGAAGCTTTGGGAGTACTCCCTATGTTAGCCAGTCCAGATTACAGCAAATAATTTGTTATGCAGGTGGATGCTTCAAACCATGGGGTGGGGGCTGCACTTAGCCAGATTTCTTTAGAGGGAGAAGAGCACCCAGTGGTTTATTTCAGTTGTAGGCTCCAAACCAGGGAGGAATGCTATGCAGCTGTAGAAAAGGAATATCTAGCCATAGTGTGGGCACTGTAGAAACTTCATCCTTATATGTATGGAAGGACATTCACTATAGTTACAGATCAAAGTCCCCTAACATGGTTACCCTGAGCTAGCCAGCAAAATGCCAAGTTGCTAAGATGCAGCCTAGGTTGCAAGCATATGATATGTCAGTGAAGCACCACAGTGGGATTCGCAATACCAATGCAGATGGGCTCTCAAGACAGGAAATGTGGTAAGGTATATTCAGATAGACCTAACCTTCACAAGCAACGTTTCTCAAGGGTCACTTGAAAAACTCGCTTTAGTTCTCCAGGGGGAGGGGGAATATGTGAAGGTTGCCAGTCTAGCTAGATAGAATTTTGTAAATAATTCTCTGTCATTGTAAATATTAATGTAATCCACAAGCTTGTTTTACAAATGTAAAGAGAGCTATATGTCATGATTAAACTATATGTTGTACTGAGCTTCAAAAATGTAACCACAGTGCACCCTGCTGGAAGAACGCTGTAAAGAATCACAACTGTGTTTGATCTGAAGCTCAGAGACAGGATGTCTGGGCTAGCAAATTCTTTCTATTATTATTAAGACAGAGATAATTGCTAGATTTTAAATGTAAAGTTGTCTTGTATTACTGTGGCCTCCTAGCCAGGTGCAGCTACAAAGAAATATAAATTTTGAGTTTCTGTTAGCCTGGGAACTAAAGGAGAAATGATAAAAATGATGTAATGTGAAATGACTCAGAAGTACTGGGTGTTATCAATCTAAGACTTTCCCAGAGAGAAAGATTGAGCATTTTGTATCTTGTCTTGGATCTAGTCAGAACATCCACTCACCATCACTTGCTTGATCTGTATGTAAGTAGTATTTAGAACAGTGATTTCTCTTAGAGATAGATAGGAATATAGCCAGATTAGTCTGTTTCCTATATTTATGTCAGACTATCCTGCAATATTGTTTTAAAGCACTTAATGTGATTTCTGAACTCTGTAATGTCATTGTGTTGAAGTAATAAGAATTGTCTTGTGCTTTTATTATTTATTATTAAATAGTTTTAAACCTTTCAACTGTGGCTGTTTTGTGTAGAGATAAGTTAAGCTCTAGAGTACTTGCATGTATTTTGTGATACTGTACAAAGCCACTCCAAGAGCCTTGCTGTTCGCCACATTTACTAATTGGATAATAATAACATTACACAGTGAAATTGGTCACCCTTTGAGAAGGGCCATATAGTAGCTGATAGTAGTGGTTGGTGGCAGTTGGTACTACCTTATAGTCTGGGCAGAAAGGGGGCATAACTGGAGAATCTTTGCCAGCCTTCAGCAGGAGTGCCTGTGTGTTTATATATAAATCAAATCTTAAAGTTTGTGTGTGTCAGCTACTTGGACAGGGACACAAAGCACTGGTTGCACAGAGAGGGTGCTGGAGGTTTTAATTTGACCACTAGGCTGAGATCTGGACCCTATAGCTGTGCCAGTGGGGAGACTTATTGGGGATGAGAAGAGAAAGGGAGAACCCAGCCCCAGACTGACTTTGATCTCTGTGGCTCTTTAGGGAAATTGTACTTCACTGTGTGTGTACTTGTTATCCCCCCAATGTGCATGCCCCTCACTGGTGCTAGTAGTGAGGATTGAGGCTCCTTAATTACTAGGCCAGTTCACGGGCATCACAAATACCAATAACAATAAGCAGTATGGTGTAAAACAGAATTGTGGTTTGAAAACCAATGTGTGCAAACAACTGCAGTAGGGCTGTATTCACTGCATGTGTGTTCTAGTGTCACTGCAGTCAACTGTAACACTGAAATAAATATACAATGCAAAAGTAATTGCTTGATAAATGTATTGCACAAACCACAGTATGGTTCAGGGCTGTCTGTAGCCCACTTTCAGTGAAATAGTGCTCCGTATTCCTCCCACTCCATGAACTAAATATATGGGTAAGATAGCCCATGTTATGGGCAGATATCATGTGTATACTTGACAGATTCTAAGTAGCAATAACAATAAAGTGTAAAGCAGGAATGTGGTTTCATATGTAATGTGTTCAAATAATTGCAGTAAGGCTGTATTCATTGCATGCCTTTTCTAATGTTGTTGCAGTCAACTGTAAAAGTGAAATAAATAAAGAATGCAAAAGTAATTGCCTGATAAATGTATTGTACAACCCACAGTATGTTTCATGGTTGTCTTCAGGTCTCTTTCAGTGAAATAATGCTCTGTATTCCTCCCACTCCAGGAGCAAAGCATATGTGTAAGGTAGCCCACTTTCTGGGCAGATATCATATGTATCTTTCACAGATTCTAAGGAGCAATTAACAATAAAGTGTAAAGCAGGATTGTGGTTTCATAAGTAATTTGTTCAAATAACTGCAGTAGGGCTGTATTCATTGCAGATCTGTTCTAATGTCATTGCCGTCAATTGTTACATAATGTGCAAAACCAAAAAAGGCTGAAGATACAAGAGAGAACCACCAACTCAATAGCATTAAAAATGTTTTAATCCACGCTTTCATAAAAACTTCTTCAGAATAGATCTATCTTAAAACAGTCAGTTTAAATACACTCATTAATTTGTTAAGACCTATTCAAATTCAATTAACTAATTTAATAAAATTGTAAACAATTATTCAAATGTACTTTTTCTGTTTTCCAAAAAACATTTAATGTTGATATATTCATTTAACCCTGGTAAACTGTCAGCAGCTAACCTTAACTGCCATAACGTCTCCTTTCTTTCCACTTTATTTTTAACATTACCCCCTCTCATATCCTTATTAATATGCTCTAAAACAGGGAAAGTAAATATTTTAAACATAGTACATAACATTGTACGTCTATACAAAGCATTGTTGGTGTCCTTGGTTTTTATGGCATAACAATGTTCTTTAATACGTTTGCTTAACTGTCTAGTTGTCATTTCTATATAAAATGCTTCGCATCCTGAGCATAAAGCAATATAAACTACATTAGATGTATTACATGTAAACCTGACGGATGCAGCAATGGTTCGATTAAGATGGCTTAAGCAAACATAAGGCCCATCGTGAATAAATCTGCAGGCAGAACAACTGAAACATTTGTAAGTCCCTTTTTGGTTTATCTGTTTCGGGTAAAACTATGCCTGTATCTTCTTTAAACTACTTGATTTTTTTATATACAAAACTAGGTGTTTTCCCTAGGATACTAGACACTGTCAACAGACATATCCACTACACATCTTGGTGTTTTTGATAAAGTTCCTATTCCTGAACCTTCCATAATATTTTTTCTTAGTTAAACAATAAATCAAAATTGGCCCAACATATGTGTGTCTTCTGCAAGAAATCTCTGATGCCAAATTTGCCAACATCACATCAGAATAACCTTTAGATAAAAATAAACCAGTGATGAATGTTGTTTCCAAAAAAAAAATCATCATCACTGGTGAGCCTAGAAGCTCTTATATATTGTCTTTTTGGAACATTTCTTCTCATAAAAGCAGGATGGTTGCTCTGAAAATGTAAATAATTATTTACATACGTCTTCTTTCTATATATTTTACTAGAAAAACATTTTCCATTTGTGTCCCATGTGAGTGTCACATCCAAAAAATTAATAATGTGACCTATATCGCTTAATGTGAATTTCAAAAATTCACTACTCATATTTAATTGTTCCAAAAATATATTTGCCTTTGATTCTGTGCCTCTTATGACAAAAAGCAAGTTGTCTATAAAACAACTGTAAAATAAAATATCCTTAGCTAAAGATATCTTAGGTAGGTGTTCTAATTCCCACCAAGCCATAACCAAACCTGCCAAGGCAGGAGCTACTGTGGCACCCAACACTACTCCTCTTTGTTGTCGATAATATTTCTTGTTAAAAATAAAAAAATATTTTCTAACAGAAGTTCCAGTAATGCAATACAGGTCTTCAATGAATTCCGAGACCAATCTGTATATCTGTTCAAAAAATTATTAACATAATCTAGCCCTTCCTCAAGGGGTATAGACATATACAAAGAAACTACATCTATAGTAAGTAGAAAAAATTCATTTGTACTAAAAACTCCATTTTTCCCCTTTAGGTAATATTTCCTAATAGCTTCTAAAAAAGACCAGGAGTCCTTAAAAAAGGACGCTAAGCTTTGTGCTAAAGTATTGAGTAAATTGTTGAGATATAAAGAAATGCCTTCAATTACACTTCCTGCTGCAGAAACAATAAGTCGAAAAGGGGGGTTATTAACATGTTTGTGTATTTTGGGAATCCCAAATAATACACCAATTCTAGGATGTTCAAGTGTTAAGTAATTGTATACTTCTAATTCCAATTCACCATTCATAAAAAAATCATATAGAGCATACTTAATATATTTATTGCTCATATCTATCACTTCAAAATTAACTTCACAATATTCTTCTTGATTATTAAGCAATGCCTCCATTGCTGTCACATAATCTTTAGTATACATTACTTCTAAACCACCCCCCTTATTGGCCTTCATAAATCTTAAATCTGTTCTGCTTTTCAATTCAGCTAATGCTTTTTTCATGTCTTGTGTAAAATTGAAAAAAGGTTTAACAGATCTATTATCTAACAAAGTTCTAATTTCATTTGAACAAAACATTTCAAAAACCTTGATGGTATTATGTAATGGAGGGTTAAATGCAGATGTTTTTCTAATAATATTTTGAGAAACAGTTTCAACATCCTTCATAACAAACATTAAATTTAATTTGCGTGTGTATAATTTCAAATTCAACAATGTATTCATTGAATCAGCATGCTTGCTTGGAAAGAATCCCAAACCAAGCTTCAACAAACATTCTTGTTCAAAGTTGAAAGAAATGTCAGTCAAATTATAAATTTTTCACAAAAAAATCACTTCTGTTTCAAAAGGTGTTCTTATTTTGAAGGTTATGAAGGATGTTGAAAACGTTTCTCAAAATATTATTAGAAAATCATCTACATTTAACATGTCACCTTTATGTAGGTTTCCTAAGGTAACACAGCACCTGACAGTGTACCATACAATGCTTTGCCAGCTATGTGGACCTTGAATTGACCATAATCCTGTCATCAGGTATGGTCCCAATACCATACTTATAAATGTGACACTGTGCAAGTCCTGCAAAGTTAGGGTCATGCTGCCACACCCCTGGGGTTGAAAGCTTGAAACACAGTGTTAGTAGGCACATCTTGCAGTGAAGATGTGGATGCCCGTGCATGCACATAGGACTTGTTCAACAGTGGTGACATTACATTGGCCTTGCAAGCATACAATGCCTGTCAAGCAACCAGACAGCAAACTAGTTGCTGTGTGACATGATGTGAGAACAGAGGCATGTGTTCCGGTATAACTGTACAGTATGACATACCTATGACATGTGGCAGGTAGACACCCTTTGATCAAAGGTGGACAGTCCTCTGCAGTAGGCCTCACAGCCATATCATGCAGATACCCACTATTAATCTGTTGAAGGGCAGGATGCATGAAGTGTTGTGAAATTGTCACTTAAGATGGATCACTGCATCTCTGCTACTTGTTTTAGCAAGCCTGACATCTATGTCACTGGACATTACACATGTTGTGATGCTATAGCTTTGCTCCTAATCACCATCTGGTCAGTTCCCTAGTGACATACCACCAACCCTGGTACAGAAAGCATAATGCATGAAAAGCCAACTGATTTCTCAGATTGCTAATCAAGGTATCTACCTGGAGAAGGGTATGTCATGCCTACAGAGCCTTTCATGATGTGGGACAACTATGCGGATGAACAAACAGGCTGTCCTGCTTCTCATCATGAGCTTGGTAGTAGCATATTGCATGTGATGACAGATAAAGTATCGGAGCATGATATCCCATGAGAGAGTGGTTGTGGTGAAACCAGCAGTAGTAATAGCCAGGCACCAGCAATTCAGGGGACTCCCCTGCTTTTCACATTCTTTGTAAGGTAGTTGTATCCTTTCAGTACACACCAATTGAGTAGTGTCCAACTGCAGATTTCCTATGTAAAACCTCCCACCTTACCTTCACAGGGTATACATATTACTCTTCACTCCTTTGTTTGTCTGTGCCCTGTACAGACACCTTGGATGACTCTTTTCTTGGAACATGATGGAAGTAATTGCAATACTTAGTTGAACAGAGGACAACTAGCATGCAGTGCCAAGCAGTGTCCCCAGATCTCTCAGTCATCTGATATGTAAAGCCATGAAAGGAGTCAGCATGGATACGATCAGTAACAATATCATACACCTGCTAACACTGGACCAAACATAGTTTGTTTTGTTCAACGGCAGGTCATGTCTATCTACCCGAATCTGTGGACCTCATTGAGTGTTACACTATGCAATGGGTGATGGAAATATGACTCACTCCACCTACCATGGCCTGACAAGGTGTTTGAAATATTAGGACCACAGGCATTGTTGAAAACTGTGTAGGTTATTTACAGAGTGGTATGTCAGCTGGTGGATAGATAAGTGTCTGATAGTCATAATCTGCGAAGATAACATTGGGTAGACCTATGCTACAATGATGCCAGTCACCAGTAGACTTCCCTCAGACATCATTAATGGAGTACCCTTTATAACCATTCCCTTCTCTGCAGTCATGGACACTGTCAGGTGATTACATATTAGGAGCTGTCACTGAATTCCACACAGAAGCAACAGTTATAGAGGATGACCTGAGACACACATTCAGTTGTTGTCCGAGGCACTAACAAATAGTAAATATCAAGGACTGTACAATACTATCCTCTTGGAAGTCATCCACTCCTAGAAAATATAGTGCTGTCTGCACACCACACACAGTTGAGCAATTACTCATGGACTTATGGACACAGAGAGTAATGTAGCCTTTGACTTTCACTGGCTGGTAAGATATGGGGATCCATTCAGTTTTGTACAATCTATACAGAAAGGTATGGCATGTAAATCCCAGACTTTCAGTGTTATACCGTAACTGTTACTCATAATACCTAGCATTGAGTACAATGGCACCATTGCTATGTCACTACACAGGCATATCTTACAACTGTAGCAGCCACACAGGTTCCATGGTAAACCAGTACACATTGAAGATAACATGTCTGATGCAGTTTGTGTCAAGACCGTACATGTGTAGTCTGTCTCCTACTTGCTTTAGAAGGGATGTGTATGGCTGCCATATAGGGAGATGTCAGATCCCACTGTGTACCTCCAGCTTATTCAAGACAGGACTAATACATGTATTACGTATTCTATACACCTACACTATCACTGTGGTAAAAATAGTACATGCTGAAGAGACAGGTATATAACACAGACTGTGCACCCTATATGTAACAGGCTCCCCATGCATGTGAAGTACACGTCTGCTGTAACACACATCATATGCAAGTTACACAATGGTATGCAGAACAAGATAATCATAACTGGTGTAGGACAAATGTCTGTAATGAACACAGGAAATCTGTAGATGGGTCACCTCCATCACCACAGCTTGTAGATGTTTTAGCTCCAGAAAACCTGGTGACACTTGTCAAGGGTATTAGACCTTTTCATAGATTAGGGATTCATGAGTAGGCTGAGTGAGACCATTGTCCTTGTTAGCCTGTTATACACATATGAGCCTATGGAACTATGCGCCTATAGTGCTGTACTTTGCTGGAGACATATTTCTTCTGTACGGACACTCCATCCTGTGCTATGATGTCTTTGGGTTTATTGTCACTGTGTATCCATAGGTGTCCCCTACAGACTCCTGAAACTGAACCATAAACATTTCCGTCACACATCTTTCATTGTGAAAGTATACAGCCATTACAACATCACACAACATAATAGTACACAAAATTATGTGGCTTACTCATTACAAATGCCAGCATACAGTATCTGTCAGTGACCAGTACAAGTGGCATGGTAAAGCAACACTGCATTACACAATTACATATTAATTTACATAGTCACCCTGTGTATCAGATACATAGCTTCCCCTGTATTGCTGATGAGGATGACATGAATGTGGCACAGGTATCTTCATTTGCACAGGGTGTTGTGTTGGGGTGAAGAAGGCCTAGGCTATAGGTTGAAAACATGTGTGTCAGTCAGGAAGGGAAGCAGGCAAGATGGACCATGGAAATGTGGTGTGTGTGTCTGTAGGTGACCTGAATTTAACAGTGGTGTGTGAGTGTGTGCATGAACACAGTCAAGCTCAATGTTAGCCCTACATGTGTGTATGCTGGACAGCTTTGAACCATTAATAGAACAGCTGACAGTTCATCGTCTCTGCCTCTGAACATGTGAAGTGATTCTGCCAGCGGTTTCACTGGCAACTCCATGGCCAAGTCAGAAGTGGTGCTAGTACCTGATGGTGACTGCTGTCTGCTGGGACCGTGTCCTCCATGGGAATGCTCAGGATCATGAGGCCATGATGTGGACAGCTCATTCCCCTCTGGAGCGCTGGATGTACTCCCACTATGAAAGCATGATTTTGCATGGCTACATGGATTCTCAGCAGATGCAGTTGTTGACCTACTTCCATGAGTCCAATGTTCAACTCCAACCAGATGTTCCATCACAGACAATGTGAGTTCCATGACAGATATTCTATGATCTTTCTCAAACAACCTTCTTTCCACTGCATTAGTGAAGCAATCCCAGGATATTACCAACACGGGTGTGGCAGTCATGGATGTCAGACTGTACTGCATCCATAACCCTGAACATTCATCTGAAGTTCCTTTTGGAACATACTGTGCCTCCATGACAACCCAAAGCATATTTGGTGTGACCCGTAATGAGACACCAGCAACAGGTGATGGAAGGACAGCAGGTCTCCTATGAGCACCCCTATCAATCTGCCTGTGTGGAACCTCACCAGCTCTTTGGCTATGGCCAGTATCTACAGTCACTGGAGCCATAGTTGCCACACTTTCCTGTTCAATGTCCCCACCCTCTGACTGTCCAATATCTGTCCCTCCAGGGATTGTGACTGTGTAGGCATACTGACTGTGTGTGATGATAATAAGGGCAAAAGAGGGATGTAGACCTCTGGGACAGATTCAGCCCCTGAAACCCCCACCTGTGCCTTACTTTGGCCACCATCATCATCAGAATCTGAAGAGACACTGATATCAGGTTGTGTGGGGGACAGAGACCAACTCCCCCTGCCAGTCACCTATGATAAGAAAGGTAAAAGGAGTACATTAATTCCTGCACTGTTATGCTCTACAGTACTGTGTTGCAATATATGTAAAGCTGTATACACTGTTGTCAGTATTACAGATCTGTTTAACCAACAACATCATATAGTAGGACATGAGGACATTACTTTTCACAAAAACATCTGTAGCTATTTGTAAATAAAAGCTCTTTACACAACAATCTCATTAGAAATAGTGAGGTACACTGATGACATTTGTGACGACTCTGCACAGTTGACACATATGGCAATCCGTAATGTACTGACAATACTGTCACACCTATCAGTGTGGTTACACCTACAAGGCATGAGTATAACTCTAAAGTATGTATAGTCAGAAAATATCTGTGCAATTTGGCAATTATGCCAACAGTACAGCAATCCAGCCAGCAGGCCTGGGATGACATTTTAGGGAATACATTGCAGTAAATCTACATCTGTAACAAAACAGTGTTGTGCTTACCAGGAGCAGGACCACAGCCTTGTCCAATTCCTGAGGGACTGTGAAAAGTTGAGGGGAAAGATAATGTAAACAGCACCACATGTTGGACTATAATGGGGTAATACATCCATATATCTCACATTTACAGTAGCTATTTCATTAATTATGTTGGTTAAAATTGAGCATGAGATTCAAACTACAGTTAAACTCATCCACCCCAAAGAACAAACACCTGACACCCAGGTAAAAGTATGTACACCCTGACACACTGAATTCTATAGTATTCCAATGCTGATCAAACTAAGCTTACCTGGATGCTCCTCTGGCATTGAAACTGTGGCAGCCATATCCACAATATACAGTGTGATGAATACATGGAAGCTGCTGTGTGTTCTTGGGTTCACTAGGAATTCTTCAGTGGCTGAGAGTGGTTGTTCTGCTGCAGGACCTCCACCGGTGACACCACAATCTCTGGCCACATCTGCTTCTTTTCTGTGTGCAGTATTAATCATATTTGTGGCATTATGTCAAACCTGCTCATATGTCCTGCTCTGGTGACCTATGGCATTAACATCACAGACAAGGTTAGCCCAAAATGCTACCCACTGTTCCCTGTTTTGCCTCCCCCTGGACAGTGGGAGTTCATGTTGTTGATGGAGGCCTTCCAGGATTATATAGTTCTCAGCATCCATAAAAGGGGCACTGCGTCTGACATACAGGTTTCCCAAAAGACAATAAAATGAAACACATGTCAGGATCACATACGTGGAAGTACACTATATAGAGATATAGCAAGAATAGAATGGCTGGCATTATCCACTGCTTTATCATGCATGTCATATTCTGCAGTGTGCAAACATATTAACCATGTGGATGCAACTAAGATACTAGCAATAGTCTGCTATTCCTGTTTGTGCCATAACAGATGCTGCTGAATGATCACACATGCAACACAGGAGTCCCATACCAAAGAAATAGCAGAGTGGTATTACAACCACTATAAAGGGATGTTTCCATAGGAACATGCCACATTGACAAAAAATATTCCACCCTTGATGTATTGTATGTCCTCTGTAAGTGTAACAAATCTAGAGATCACTGATGTCATCATTATAGTTGTAAGAAAGGCTTAATGATGTAATCCCCTTTCCCCCCTATGTATATTCACACGTGCATCATGTTGCAAACAACAAGGTTACATACCTGATTGAGTAAAATACTCCTCTGTTGACATGTGCAGATATATAAAGTTTTTGAAAACAAGTTTACTGTCTGAAGAAAGTCTCATACATACTGGTTTCCCTAGACAGCTGTTTGTCTTTTTAACATGGTTCTCATTACTAAGTGATTAACTCTTAACCAATCTGTGGTTCTGAAATGCTAATTGTAGTCAACACAGCTGGTTTGCAGTATAATCAGCCAATGACATGCAACCACTGAACAAGATACAAAGCCTTCACACAGATTAGAAGCCCTTTCTGATATGTTGTGCTGGACATTACTGGGGTCAAGATACTACATCATTGCAGAGGGTATATCTGTAGCAGTTACTTTTACATAAAGATGTGTGTGCTACAGGCTGCAGCTGATGCTGCAGGCAATAGGCATATAGGCAGAGAGTGTGAACAGTTTGGAGGACAACAAGCTGTAAGAGTAACTGTGGTAGCTATGGCAACCTTGTTGCAGAGACAGAGCCAGAGTGAGGATACCCTTTCCACTGCAAACTAAGACATGTGATTAAGGTAAGTATGTTATGCAACAGTATCACTAACAGAGTCCTTGGCAACATGTGTGTTGTATCCCTGAGAAACATGGGAGTAAATATACCATTATGTCAACCATTTGTGCAACTGTCAGGCCATATGTTACATTATGGTAGTCATTTGGAATGCGTGTGCTGACAGTCTTTGTTACTAGCAGGACCTCCATATATTTATGTTAGTTGTGCAGCTGTACTAAGCTGTAATATCATTATGAAATAATTGTGTGGTGCACTCTGATATTAGTGGGTCTCATTTGTATTACCTAAGTTAAAATCCTCTGTGAATACATATTAGTGCATGACCTGACATTTTATGCACTTAAAGTGTTGCTTTAGGAATATGTCAAGTGTGTTCCTATCTGCAGGCGTGTGACTTCCATGAATAAAAAGCAGACATTTCATTTGAAATGCATTGTATGGATAAAGAGTGCATGACTCAGTCATTCATTGATGGCTTCACAATAATGTAATTTAAATGCTACACACCACTGCATTTTAACCCAGGACTATGTGTGGCAAAACTTATGGTTTGCAAAGCATTTAACAGACTGAGCTCCTGAGTAACTGTTACAGTATGTGGATTTGTGAAGGTATAAGTGTACACATACAGTCTGTGACATACATCCATTACATCCATTATTATGTGCTTGTCTTTATAGGGATGTATTTCTCCACTAGGTTCCCAGTTGAACAAGTATTTTGCCATTAATGTTTTAGCAGGTGTACTTATACATGTTGCTGATAAATGTGACCATTTACTGCTATAAGAGACCACAGTTACATCCATTAGTCTTTGTCTGGCTTTCTAGTGATGTAGTCCTGTGCCAGACTCTAAATTGCACCCCCAGTTTTTCCATTAGTGACATACACACAAGCATGACTGTATTGCTAATGGCACTATCAATGACTGCTGATGAGATGTGGAAAGTGTCCCCACCCCTGTACTCCTATGTCACACAAACACAATGTGTGACAGATGTGACTGTATTTCAAACCTTGATTCCATGATGTCTCACACAGCAGTCAGTACATATGGCAATGAGCATTTTGCCAACATGTACAGCTCACCTTCTGCAACACCCACTCCCAACTCACACACACCTGCATGTGTGCAGTGGCTTACCAGACACAGTCCCAGAAAACAGACACCTCAGAAAAATCCTATTTATGGAGAGCACAGTACACATAATAGTGCATGCGCCACTGTCTAACCGGTCAAACACCTGAGGAAAAACACAAAATCAAGCCTATTATTTATAAGTGATTACATAGTGAGACACATTGATGTCCATGTCATGGTAAACATCACAGTTAGCTGTCTGTGGACTGACACAATATGCCATACCACACATTGCTGCAACTCAAGGAATTATCATATTTCCTGCAGGTGTGTACGACTAATGGCATACATCACTGTACTGTATGCAGACACATGACGGAGCTTAGACACTGTGTCTCTTGAGGGTATGCCCATAGCTTTCAGCTGCATTTGACCCTCACCTAGGATAATGGCTCCGTACACACAGAAAATGATGAACATCAATAATTACCTTAGCATGTGGTGTCATTGAAAGGGGATCCATTACATGTCTGCCTGGGATGACTTGCGCAACAGACATCAATGCTTTTCCAGAGATGGTCTTCATCTCTTACCCCAGGGATTTTGAGTACTGGCCAAGGCTACTGACACCTCCACAGTGCATCTTACAGGCCTGTCTGGAGGGACAATTTTCCAATAAGAATGCCATCTTTGTACAACATCATGGTTATGCTGCTACACGGTAGGAATGGAAACAGTTAACCCCACTCTCTGGAAGGTACCCCCACCTTGGAATGTGCAGACATTTGTGCACTCAAAGACATCTGGTTCAAGGCTATGGACAGCACCACAGCCATACCAGACTATACATTGTTCTACATGTTCAGACCTCAAACCTACAGTGTGCAAGGTTATGCAGGTAGTGTATACATATTCATTAAGGACAGATACACATCCAGAATTAGTGAAACAGTATGCTTTTCCAGAGACACTGCAAGTGCTATTCACTGCTGGAAGGGCAGCTAATCAAGCCATTGCCAGCTACAGAAGCAGCTCCATGAATCCAGACACTCATTGTGCTTATTTGAATGTACTTGTGTCTATCAAGATATATCAGTATTCCATGGTTTGGGGTTGCATTAAGTAACCACCAACTTTGTTGCTTAGTCAATCTGAAGCTCACTTGTCCCAAGGTTAGTCAACATCCTTAACTACAATGCCCTAGACCAGTGGCGTGACATCTCCACAAGGGGAGCCAGTGCAGTGCTTCATGTGTTTCCCAGTATGGGTGACCACTGCAGCCCCCCACTGTGAGGTCCTCCCTGGTGAGATCTGACCACAGATCAGTCTCATTAAAACTATCAGACATAACACCCCTCTTGCAGGAAATACAAAAATATACTTCAACAAAGCAATGTATTGTCTCCTATGGGATTGTTTACATAATGTGACTACACCTCTCCCCTCAGATGGGACAGACAAGTATACAGAGCTCAACACGCATGCACTATGTAAGCAACAATACAATTGCATAGACGCAGTTGTACCTGACAGGATAAACATAAGCTCCTCATGGCACAGCAGCAAACCTGCCTAGTGGACAACTGCCATTAGCAGACTGTACAATAAGAGGTGGACATTGCTGTGTGACAGTTGGGGTGAGGGTGTTCCGCTAAAATGGAGGCACAACCTCCTCAGCTAAAAGAAGCACATAGTGTTGTGACATTGTGTAGAAACAGCATGTGACAAAATTAACCTCTCCCTTAAAGCAGAACCACAGCAGACAGTGTAGAACATGTGTAACCTCAGAAGACAGGCTCAGATTGTTGATAAACTTGTACATAATGATACCACATATAACGGGTCTGTATTTATAGCTAACCTGTTGTCTCACAGGTTCTGCATCAACCTCACTCCCATGTCCCCACCACATCTGCACATGACATTCCTACATCCTGTCCCATACCTTCCATATCTACAGAGTAGGTCATAACTGTCCTCTCTGTGAGAGCTACACAGCATCTATTGGACATGATAACATCCCAGCCTGCATCGTACATGGGATCCAACAAGGATTACTAAAACCATTGAGAACTCAGTGATGGCACACATACTCAAAATAGGGAAATCCACCTTCAATAGCTGATCTGTAAGCATCAGTGTTCAACAGGGCTCAATCCTGGGTCCTGTACCACTTGGAGTCCAAAACTATTGCACCACTATAGAAGTGAATACTGAATGACTGTGGCTGACAATGTTGGCTGATGCCTGCAAACTGTGAGCAGTCATAGACTCTGTGAGTTATCTCAATATCCTACGAGAGGGTATTGATGAACAAATGCCTGTTGATATACTTATGGCCATAAACTCCATGCAAATATATATACGTAGTATAATTTCTATTGGTACATCTATGTTCCTGGTAAGTAGCACATCAGTCACAACATGTGATGTATATACTCAGGGGTGATAGACCTGGGCTTACAGGCCTGGGCACACAGATTAACACCTAATGTACCTGAGATCACCATCACTATGAACCTATACCAATGGATGGGAGATCGCAGATATACCCCAGGGATTACTTCAGTGTCACTGCTTAACAGAGGCACAGAAAAATGATAGGCATAGTTTTTATTCAAACTAAAGGGGTGGCGAAAGCCACATAACTATGGGCTAGGCTTATAAATGCCCTCGGGCAGATAGCCTAGTATGAACCTATGAACCTATGAACCTATGTCTCCCCCATGGTAAGATGGGTATCATATGTCATAACTGAGGGCACAGTCACCTGAAATTGACATACTCATAACCTCCATGTACTCTTCCCTCAGCATGCCAAGATTTGAGTGCAATGACCATTTGGTAATGCACCTTTCCAAGCACTACTGGAAATTGCACACAACACAATGGTCCCTCACAAGGGAACTTCATGTCTTCAGTATCTGTTCAATGGAGATTATCTGAAGTCGGTGTCATTGTAGCCTGTGGCATATGGACTACTCAGATATGATCTCTGTCTTGCATATGAGGCAATATGTGACCCTGCTTGACTGGAAATGCTGCATATCTGTAGGTGGCACAGTACATGGATTACTCACTCTAAGGCCATTGACCTGGTAAGTGACACTAGTAATACATGCTGGAGGGAGAGATCTGTCTAGCAGACTTTAACACAAATTTGAAACAGAATCCTGCCAAATGGCAAACAGAGCACCTCAGTGGACCTCATCAGATGTCATCTGTATGATTGGCTGGGTGACTGTCATTTCACCATATGGCTTCTGCCTGCATTCCCCATGGACAGGGACTATATAAGCCGATCATGTAAATAAGGGTATAAACTTGGCTAGGATTGTGAGGGCTGTAGGGCCATTATGCTTCTAAAGTTTAAAGATCCTATGATTCCATAAGCTGATGTAAAATGCTCTAACAGCCACACACACAAACCTGGGTAAATTGAGGATAGCATCAATTCCAATGACTGTTACACACACACACTGCAAGTTGGCTGCATGTAGATTAGAACACTTACCTATCTAATGGTACATACTACAGATCACAGTATGTGACACGTGCACTACACTTCAAGTCTGCTATTACTATCTCTTTAGGACATCTTATCCTTGATGACATCAGTAGGCCTAGTTGTGGTTAGGCATTTGGAGGCCCACATCACCTGCTACAATCAAAATACTGCAAAACCCTACTTTTTCCTAAGTTACTGAGGTGATCACATTCATGTCGTATGGTGATACAAACCCAAACTGAGAGGTTTGGTGGGAGATAAGAACCGCCAACTTATTTAGTCTTAAACATTATAGATCACAATACTATGGCTTAAGTCTAACATTACAATGGCAGCTGCTAGTCTTAAGGTCAATGACATCAGCAGGCCTTGTAGAAGAGAGCAGTTTGGAAACCAGCAGCAACTTACAGGGCCAAAAAATTCAGAACCATTGCAGTTTGATAGTCAGTGCTGCACATGCCCACACACACACACACACACACACACACACACACACACACACACACACACACACACACACACACACACACACACAGAGTGAGATTAGAACCCCTACCTATCTAATCTTGTACACTGTAGACCACAGTACCTACCACACACGGCAGGGCCTAAGTCTGATGTTATAATGGCAGCTGGTAGTCTTAAGGTCAAAGACATCAGCAGGCCTTGTAGAACAGGGCAGTTTGGAAACTGGTAATAACTTACAGGGCCTGAAAGTGCAGAACCATTGCAGTTTGATAGTCAATGAGGAATTCTCAGCTGTTTTGCAGGGTGATACACACACACACACACACACACACACACACACACACACACACACACACACACACACACACACATGTAAATACACACCACGTGGCCTGGAGTGAGATTGGAACCACTACTTAACTAGTCTTACACACTATAGATCATAGTACTTATACCCACCGCAGCTTAAATTTGACATTGCAATGACAGTCGGTAGTCTTAAGGTTGATGACATCAGCAGGCCTTGTAGAAGAGGGCAGGTTGAAAGTTGGCAGCAACTTACAGGGCCAAAAAAGTGCAAAACTATTGCAGTTTGATAGCCAATGAGGGATTTGCAGCTGGTTTATATGGAGGTACATACACACCAAGTGGCCTGGAGTGAGATTAGACCCCCTACCTATCTAGTCTTATGCACTATAGATCACAGTACCTATCACATGCACCACAACTGACATCTGTTTTGTACATGACTGCAGGCAAACTACTTGTGGATTACACAAACTAGGCTTGTGTTGAACAGCATCTGTGGTGTTCAGAGTGATATTGCTTCATACTGTTATCTGCATCTGGTAACCTAACAGTGAGATAGGTGCTATTTATCCTAGTTATGTAGCTACAGTTTCCAGTTTGGCCAGATGTGGATGTTTGTATTTGGATGGGCATGCCTGTGAGCAAGAACAATGTGCCCTGTCCATGTGTGCGTAGACAACATTATACATTACACCACCTGCTCACCTGTTGCTGTATGTGTGGTGACATATTTGAAGCACAGGGGTCTGTAGGTAAGTGCATTATGTACTGTTCAGCCCTTACTTTGGATCCTTTGAGCAACCTTATAGATGTGTGATACTGCAGCTTTACTCACAGTTATCAGCACATAGGGCAATATAGACATCCACACACATCCACACATATTTATGTATAGTAGGGATGTATATATAAATGCAGCTGTGAGTGTATGATATATATGTGTTATCTAGATATATAGAAGAGACTGAGATGTATGATTTTATATATATATATATATATATATATATATATATATATATGGTATATATAGGTATAGATCTATTTGTATATACATAGAAATAGATATACTATCTATGGGAGAGAGAAATAGTGACATATATGTATACATATATGTATGTATGTCTAGACATGTCTGTACATAACAGGTCATTTTGAGCAAGATTCAATAGAATTGCACTCTATTTAACTAAATGTATGAGCATGCCCAGTGGAATTGTCAGTACTTATAAACTGACTCCAGGCCACACCTACCTGTACTCCAGTCCGGGATTTTCTGTGTTACAAAGAATGACATCTGTCCCTGTTTTGTGAATATTCCATGCATGTGACCTAGTGACTATTAAAGGACATATAGTGGACTGCGTATTTGTAGTCCCATGTGGATGTTGCTTCTGTCCAAATAGCTCACTATATTTACTTGCATAAATGTAGCAGATCCATACATACAATACCATATGATACTAACATTTTCAAGTACTGTGTAGGTTAGATACTTACCTTGCAAATACAACAGTTGACAGAACTGTAGTTCAGGGCTGAATCTTTCTGATGAAAGCAGTACACAGCCTATACATGGATAGGTGCAGGTTGTGTGGGTTGCCTGGCAGCAATTTTAATTACTGTATGTGAGTAGGAGTAAGGTGTCAGTCCCTACATCTCTAGGTTGTCAGTGAATGTGTTATGCATTGTCTCTTAGCCAAAGGCAGGATGTACTGAGCATGCCTATATCTACCTACAGGGACATCAGCAGGGTGTTCCAAGTCCTCCTGTGACTGTATCTGTGGTGACCTAGGCACTGGTGGGGGAGGGGGGGTTGTGTATCCCTTCCATTTGCTGATCTTGCAGCAGCTGTTTCCACAGGATCAGATCGTGTAGCATAGCACATACTGTGAACATATGTGCACATGTAGCTGAACAGTACTGCAGGACTCCCCATGATATTTCAAGGCACCAGACCCATGACTTCAGAAGCCCAAACGCACATTCTACAATGTTCATAGTTTGTGTGTGTGCCTCATCATTGCGTTCTTCCATGGCTGTGTGTGCATTTCTGAAGGGTGTCATTATCCATGGTTCCAGGGCATAGCCAGCATCCTCCATTAAATGGTCGAGTGGGATGTCCCCCCAGCAAACATCTGGTACAGCTGTGATGTGTACCAGCTATGCGAGTCTTGATAACTGTCAGGGCTGTCAGCACACACACTCAGAATAATCCCCTGGGCATTGAACATGGCCTGGCAGTTGATGGAGTGGCACCCTTTGCAGTTCACATAGATTTTACCCTCCTCATCAGGTGTTGCCTTAATGTGTACAGGAGTGCAATCTGTGGGACCTAGTACTTCAGGGTAGTGTGCTACATGATAGAAGTGTTGCATATTGCTGGCCCTCGCCTCAGTGGTGAGGGGGAAAAGATATGTGCTCACTGGCATGTGGTGGTATGGCATCCAGGAACTGGTGGAGTATCCATCCTGGATGCAGATGCCTGTGAGACTCCCATCATGTTCCCAGTTGGTCTTTGGAAAGTGCCTGTAGCTAGTATCCTAAGGGCTACACGTACCTTTGTTTCCACTGGGATAGGTTTCCCTCTGTTTGCTCTGGGTTTGAGTAGAGGGCGGCATATCTCAGTGAGTTCTTGTAGTATGTTTCTGTCCACCCTATAGCATTCTACAATCTCCAGCTCATATAGCTCCTGGGAGGTTACCCTTGGTCTAAACACCCTTGACCTTCTCTGCCTAGGCCTGTTGTCAGCAGCAGCACTGACATCAGCATCTAGCACATACAGATGTAGCAGACCTGCATCAGCCCCTAACATTATCGCAGTTAAAATTCCCAAGTCTGTACTCCAATGGTCCAGAGTATTAGGGGAAATTAAAATGTAGGGTGTAGGCATACTTTATACAGCTCTGCTGTAGGTGCAGAATGTGTGATTGGCTAACTATGATGTATTTCACCTGCCTACAGTACAATTAACAGCATTTAATCGCCCTATTTCAATGCATGATAGCATAGCTTATGTGATGCCCCACCTCTGGCCCAGTAATCAGGGAGTATCAATCCTCACCACTGGCAGTGGGGGATGTACACATTGGGATGATGTACACACACAGTAAAGTGCAATTTCCATTAAGAGCACAGAGAGAGCACAGTCAGTCTGGGGCTGGTTTCTCCCACTTTCTCCAGATCCCCAATAACACTCCCCACTAGCACAGCTATAAAGGTGAGATCTCAGCTGAGTGGCCAAGCAAAGACCTCCAGCACCCTCTCTGTCCAATCAGTGCTTATGGTCCCTGTCCAAGTATCTGACACACACACTCCTTGAGATTTGATTTATGCACACACACACACACACACACACACACACACACACACACACACACGCACACACTCACACACACACACACACACACATACCTGGGAAAAGCTGGCAGAGATTTACTAGCTATGCCCCATACTGCCCAAACTATAAGGTAATTTTTACTGCCACCAGCCAATACTTATCAGCTATTTTAATGCCCTTAGCAAAGGGTGTCCAGTCTTACTATGCAATGTTACTATTAATCCAAATGGTAGTTTGACCGAGAGCAAAGCTTTTAGGAGTAGTCCACACAGTATTACCAAATAAATATGCAAGTACCCTAAGAGTTTAAAATATGTCTAGACAGACCAGCCACAACTGAAAAGTTTAAATACATTTAATAATAAGTAATAAAAGAACAACAAAATACTCAGTAAACAATCATATTTACTTCAAAGTTCAAAATCACAGGAAATATTTAAAACAATATTGCAGGACAGTCTCAAATAAAGAAAACATAAGCTATACTTCACTATATTCCTAACTGTATCTAAGAGAAATTACTGCACCCTAGACTTACTTACTCATAGCAAGGCAAGATACGTGCCAGTGGGTTTTCCAGCTGATGTTGTCAGGTCAAAGACAAAATACCCAATCTCCCTCTCAGAGACTTCTTAAATTAATATTGCAAATATTTCTGCTGGGATACTTGCAGCATGACATCATTTATTTTCATCTGACTATCCCAGGCTAAACTCTCATTGCTAGAAATGCCAGCATTTAGCATCTCTCTGTGAAAATACATAGCTTTCAAATGTTTGCAGTTGCTGGAAGACAGAAAACTATAAAACACTTACAATAAAATGCAGAAGGCTCCCTAGTTCTAGACATTGTCTTTTTGCTACATTGAAACTGCCTTTTATGGCACAGTTATAAAATAATTGATTTCAACTATTTTCCTGAAGTTTTGCAAGTTAACCCTTTATGTTCCAGTTTCCACTATTAAGATATATACATTTACACAGTTACAATAGTTTATGTACATTTCTGTTCTGATCCAGCAGGGTACACTGTGGTCACACCTCTAAGCTCAGTACTGAACAAACCCTTTTCACAAACACTTCTGTACCAGCAGTTTGATATACACATAAGATACAGTTCTAATACATTTGAAACACAAGCATATGAACTGTGTTGACATTCCAACTGACGTAATTATTTACAAAATTCCAGATAGCTGGGCTGGCAATATTTCCTTTTCTCACAGCTTATACAAAGGTCAAACTTTCTAATTGAATATATCTGGTTTTAAGAACATGCTCAGCAAGGTGGTGCGCCATGCAAACACATGCACCTATCCTTAAAAGAGCTTAGAAGTGAGATGACCCCCCCCCGATGTTAGCCACATCCTGTGTAAACTTCAACATGGTGTAAGACCCTACACGAAGGGGATATGTGGACTCCATTACTCCTTTCTGCTATTCTATAACTCCACCTCATTTGCATGTTTATCCATGCTGACAGCCTGGAAACTACATGCTTCATAGCCCTATGACCTTAGCAACAGCAGCAATGCACCACTGTAGGGACCCCATGCAAGCTCCTATAATACATTTCTGTCACATAGTATAAAATTCTTTTTTTTTCCTATTGTTTTTTCTATTAAGCATGTTTGCGCACTGTGGTGCATAGCACAAATATGCCAAGTTTATCATTAATTTAACTTATTCCCTTTAATCTTTCTGGCATACAGAATAATAGTTTTACTCATATGTGTATATGGTATTACATCTTCAGGGGATTTATGTCCACATTTCTACAGTTTTACAACCTCTTTTATCTGGCTAGACTCCTGTATGTGGAATTTTTCCATGTACACTATCGTCACTGACACAAAGTCTGAACAGATGCCTTTCTGATTCTTGGATTGCTCTACCTGCCTCATTTGCATGAGATTCACCTGCTTATGTGGCGACTTGCATGCCACAGTTATCCATGTTTGTGCATGCGTGTGTGCTGCTCAGCAACCCTTACTGAATCTTAATATGTTTGCATCCATGTAAGTATCATGGCACAATGCCTACACATAAAAAGAAAAACATGTATGCTTTATTAAAGTTCCCCCACTTTTAGTCAAAACATGTTCTGTAAGACACAAAAGAAAGTTATTGAAACATAGATTATATAAATTAACATTATTTAACCAATATCCCAGAGCTTGCAATCCCTCCCAATGAGGAATATTGGTGCATAAGGATTTTACTTCCAAGGTACACATATAACATCCCATTTCTATTATGCATCTTTTAATATATTTAAAAATTCGGTAGTATCATGAATCTTAGATCAAATAGCAGGCAAGGTTTTAAATAATGTGTTAAAAAAGCTAAAAGGGGTTCCATTTGTGAGCCACAGCCTGCCACAAAGGCACATCCTGGAGTTTTTTTTTTAATTTTTATGAATCTTAGACAACATATACATTTATTGTATCTTACAGTCAGCGACTATTTGCTGTTTTGTAATCTTCCTATCAATAATGTCCTCCTCAACTGTTAGTTCCAAAAATGGATCGATTTCATATTTAAATTGCATAGTGGGGTCTAAATGCATTTTAGAATAAAACTTAGCGTCATTTAGTTGGGTATTTATAAGGGAAACTGAGGAAAGTGACCTGCAATCTCCAAGATTAATGGCTGCATCTCACATCATTAAATGATACTAAATAATCCAGCCTATTACAAAAAATACAAAAGTGCTGTATAACTGCATGTTCTTCTGATTTCCTACTTTAACAAACTATTGCAATTGTAATAGATGTATTCAACAAGAGCTGAGTCTTAAGGATGGACACCAGATGGACTGATGTGTATATGTAATTTGGATTTTAAAATGCATGAACCTTTGCTGGATGAAAGCCATTGTTAAAAATGTTCCTATCTTCATAAATAATGCTGGTAATACAATCCAGCTTTATTTTTAGATTAGAACTGGTGCATCTGCTCACTACTGCTGACAAAAACCTGTTTACAAAAATATTTTTGTAGAATTTGAACATTACTTTGCAGTTAATTAAATGTCACTTCCTCTCCCATTTTTAATCTTACATTATTATGCCATTTCCCTGCAGACGCCGAATAACTATGTCCTTCTATACTTTGCTGGGAAATGTCTGCTGTTTTAGCAGCTGTTGTACTGTATAAAACAGCTGTCAGTATGTTTTGTGTATGAAACCCTGCTTCGTTTCTTTGATTTCGTTAGATATCATTTACTTAATGCTAGTAAGTGTAGTGTAGAGAACAGCACACTGGAAACTAGCACATATAGGTGTAACGTGGCAGCCAGCCAATTATGGGTTATAAGGGCTGGTGTGGTACTGTGTTTGCATAAAACAGATTTTGAAACACATTGTGAGACCATTATTTTATTTATTTATTTGCAGTCAGACATGCACATGTTATTCTTAGCAGAGAGCCAGCTGTGGGCTTTTTTGCTAAGTACATGTTTAACAAGGCAGCTATAATTGCTGAATATGGGGTTTCTCTGTAAACATAAATGCTATTGTTTAGTAATTATTCTGGTTTTGCAAGACCAAAATACTTTTGTAAAGCAATTTGAATTACTACTGCTGTTACCATTTGGGTGAAACAAAGGTGAAATACATTTACTGGGGTCATTATTTTATCACAGATTAATCTGACATCTGTCCTATGCAGTAATATTTCTGGCATTTGTATGACTTGTGGGTTGTGAAGAAAACCTGCTGCAACAGCATCTATATGGTTTTAACTATTTGTCTTTAATTATTGCATTAAAGAATTAATGAGTTGTTTGCAAGGCCAGGATTGTGTAATACATCCTAAACATGTTGCATTGAATGATACATTTTTGTAGTCCCTTCTTTACAGCCTCCAGTAACATTAAAAGGGTTGACATTTGTCAGTTCAGTATACTCTGCATCATTCGGAGTGCTGTTCAGAACTATCCTATCATCAGTAACCATTATGCAGTGCTTGTTATATATTACTATGATGCAGTGTTCTCTACAAAATCACACTGTGACAGATTTCTGCATTTAGTTAGATGTTTTATGCTTAGTAGCTAGTTCATCCATTTTCTGATGTAGGCTCAATCTAGTTCAGGAAATGTTACAAAATTGATGTGCTGAGCCCGAATAGTGTTGTTATAATGCAGCACAAGTCATTTATTTGAGATAACAGGTAGTGTGCTTGTGAATGAAACACTGAAATGCAAAGTCTGTCTACAGCAACTCCTACTTTAGTAACAGTTCTCTTTAATGTAGAATGATCCAGATGAATATTCGTTTTGCTTAGACTGTCCATATTGATTTAACATATGTTGTCAGGTGATTAACACTTCTTTTTATGTCGTCATAATATGTAACCTTTTCATGTGGCTGGGTCCTGTTGTTTGAGTCTAGTGACCATTATGCAATTTAACTGCAAAGCTGTTACTAAAGTACAAATGATAAGAAGGGTAAACAGTTACCAAAGTGGCTGTAACTGCTGGTGGGGGTGTAGGGCTGTCTGTGAATGAAAGTACTTTATGTCTTGCTATCTGCTCATGTTAAACATCTTTAATCTTGCTGTGCAGGACTAGTGTGTGTGTGTGTGTGTGTGTGTGTGTGTGTGTGTGTGTGTGTGTGTGTGTGTGTGTGTGAGAGAGTGCGTGTTTGTGGCAAGGGGAGTAAGTTGTAATACTTTACTGTGATTAATGTGTGTTTATGTAAAACAAATTTGAAATATATTACTTTGACCATTACTATAATCATATTTTTCACTGCAGTCAAATATCTTGAAGTGCAGACAGTGATCAATGTAGTAATAATTGCTGGGCAAAGGGGCTGTGTGTGGATGAAAATGACTAGCCATGATGAGTTGATAAAGTTAATTACTCATTTGTCTGACTTTGCAGGGCTAGCATACATTTGTGTAAAACAATTTTTAATATTTTGCTGTGGCCATTTGTATCACAATAAGAAATATGTTTTTGCACAATCAACAGGGTGGCTGTAACTAAGTACAGCCAGTGGATTAAAATGACAGTGGTTCAAATGGTCTTTTAAGGTTGAAATATTTTGTAATTGGTAATTTTGCTATTATTGATTAGTAAATTGCATTTCACTTTGTGCTGAAAAATATTCAAGACTACACATTTGATTAAAACTCACTCTAATAATTTGCTTTATTAATCAACACATATAATGTAAAATAATTTGGTAGGTAAGTTTACATTTAAAGCAACCAGAAAGGTGAATGCAAAACTTTTAAAGCAATTTAGTAGGTGAGTATACTTTTAAAACAATCAGGAAGTTGAATCCAAAAGAGCACATTAATTCACTCACAGTCTTAAAAAGTATGTATGTGTGTGTGTGTGTGGAGGGGGGGGGGGGCAATGTCTTCAAAACTTCCTGGGGACTAAGGTAAACATTGCTAACCACTGAGTATTCTGATAAATTATTGTTGTGCATACCTAACCTGCTTAACCACTGCAGTTTGCATTTGTCATGCCCTTACCTATCAGTGTAACAGACATGCAATTGTGAATGCAGCGACTTATCATACCGATGTTGCTGTTCAGGGTCATCAGCAGCAGGTTGTTGTTCCAGGTGTGCATGGGTCAGGTTGGAGAAGAATGCAGCAGGCTATAAAGATCTGGTATTCCTCAGACAGGGAGTATTGGGAGTGTTCTGCCAGAGTCATCCAAAGAGTGGAATTTCATACTGACTTCATGTTTCTTGTTTAAAAAATTAGTGATGCTACATCTGATTCACTGAACCCTGTTATTTGCCTCCTGTTGTGATTTCCATGGCTCAGCAGCCCTTGTTCTATGGGTAGTATCCAGCATACTGTCTGAGGGATTAGGCCACTTTCATGGATGAGACACATGATAGTAGACTACCATAAACTGGCATCATGCCTTCCAACAGGATCATGTGTAAACGCATCTATTATCTGACCATAGTGACCACATGGAATGTGCAAATTTGAGGAGTATTATCCATTCCTGCTTACCTATGTGATTAGATCATTAGATCATTGTTGGCAGGTTTTTGTGATACAATATGCAGGGCATCCACTGTGTGAAGTACAGTTGGCTGACAGTTAATTGTGTAGAATCCACACATAACTGGTGTACTCTACACCTTTGTATGTGACAGTAGAAAATGCATCCAAGTATAAGCCATCAGGCAATTGAGAAAATGCTGCAAGAGCCAATTTAAGGACATGTGTGATATCCCAGGAGTCTTTCCAGTGATCTATGGAATGTTTCTATGGCCAGGTTTCTCACAGTTGTTATTATACATGTCTGCTGTTCCTGACACCATATGTCTCCATCCCTCTAATTAGGTTAAACAAGATATCCAGAGTTAGTGCATGCATTCTGAAAGAACCATCTGTACCTGTTAGTGCAATAGACTGCCAAGCATGAAAATAGAGCATGACCAGGCCTGCAACAGCTAATGTTGCAGTTGATGTGATCATATCTGGTATGATATATGGGGTACTATCCACATTTTGTTTGGATTGCCCATGCTTTTGCTACATTATTGTTTCCCATCCAGGACACAGCTTCTGATGTATTGGTACATGTCAAGTGTGGTTTTGTAATTGTGTTCTGGGCTGCCTGCTGTGTACTGGTTTCCTTTGCATACCTGCACTATATAGGGCTGAGAAATTCTGCAATATGTTAGCAAACTGATTTTCAATTTTCTATGGGATTTCAGCTATGCATCCTTAGTAAACAGTGCACACTATGTTTGTAAATGCCACCCAGTATGTTTACATGTTTTATATATATATATATATATATATATATATATATATATATATATATATGAAAATGTGCTAAGTTAACTTAAATTTACTGTTTCAGAGTCTATGCACCTAGGGCTGTGAGTTGCATTTTCTTTTGGGATAGGATTAGAGAGCATGATCTAAATGGGTTTAATGTTTACTTTTTGTTTTCTGTTCTAGTTATAATTAAGAGATTAGTGTGACGTTTTATTGTTTTTCTGATAAAAATTCAAGTTACGTTAAAATATGTATGTGATTGATGTAGTGTAGGGACTTTTTGATTTGAAAAAAATACAAAGCGATATTATTGTTCTGGAGTTATGTTAAAATTACAATATTTTAGTGATGGCATGGGTAGGTGATATTTGTTTAAAAATTATACTTTTAAAAGATATGAATAAATAATACACTCTGATATATTTGCCTAAAGATATATCTACATCTATATCTATCTATATCTATATCTACATCTACAGATATAAATGTATATATATATATATATATATATATATATATATATATATATATATATATATATATATATATATATATATATAAGCACATTATACATAGTCAATGTGCTGTTACACTGATGCATATTCCATAGGTTCATAGGTTCATACTAGGCTATCTGCCCTAGGGCATTTATAAGCCTAGCCAGAGTGTGTGTGGCTTTCATCACCCCTTAGGATGAGAATACTATACCCATTAGTTTGCTGTGCCTCTGTCCAGCAGTGATACAGAGATGATTCATCTCCCATCCACTCGTCAAGATTTCTCTTGAACAGAGTCAGTGAGGGGCTCTGCCTCACATGGACTGGGATTCTGTTCCATAGTGTAGGGAGTCTCTGGGTGATGAATCTGTCCCTCCAGCACGTCCTATTTATATCCGTGTTGAGGTTTAAGTCTCTTGCTCTCGTGGCTCTGGTGGATTTGGATTTTTGAGGTGGAGCATGTCCATTAATTCGGGTTGGACATGGCCTTGTATGTCAGGCACAGATCACCTCTGAGCAGATGGTATGCACTGAATAGAGCTGGAGTTTCTTCAGTCGGGCATCGATGACATATGTTTGAGCCCCTTTATCCTTTTGGTGAGGAACTTTGGGGTCTTTCCAACTGCTGCAGGTGTCGGGTAAGGTACATTCGAATGGGGCGTTGTACTCAATCATTGGTCTGATAAGTGAAGAGTACAGGGGTACAATGACCTCTCCTGATCTGGATGTGAATCCTTCATGATCAGGTGGGCAATGTAGAAGGTCTTCCTAACCACTTTGGCAATGTGAGTGTCAAAAGAGAGGTTACTGTCAACTTGGGTCCCCAGGTCCCTGATAACTTCTTCCGTGTTTAATGGATTACCACCTATGTAGTAATTAGGGGTTACCTTGTTTTTCCCAAAGGGTATGACTATACATTTTTGGCATTTAGCTTAAGGCCATGGCTCTGGCACCAGTTATCCATTTCTATGAGACCTTTCTGGAGGATGTCTGTGTCTGATGGAGTGTCAATTATGGTGCCCAGTTTGCAGTCATCTGCAAATTTTGTCAGCCACAATCCCCTATGTTTGCCTGCACTTCAGAAAAATAAATGCCGAACAAGAGGGGCCCAGGACTGAGCCCTGTGGGACACCGCGTGACCGGCTTAGAGTCTGACATGGCACCAGGAACTCTAACCCTGTGTGTTCTGTCCTTGAGCCAGTTTGCAACCCATCTTGTGACATATGGGTTTACATCTAAGCTGGTGAGCTTTTCTATGATGCCCGAGTGGGGTATTGTGTCGAATGCTTTGCTAGGTCAAGGTAGGCTGTGTGAACTGCCTTACCCTCATCAATGGCCTTAGTGACTGTTTCAAAAGTCGACCAAGTTCAAGAGGCAGGATCTGCCCTTGACAAAGCCAAATTGGGTAGGATCCAGTGTCTGTAGGTCCCCAATGTCTTTATTTATAAGTTCCATTATGATCCTCTCCATAGCTTTGCAGACAAGGCTTTATGGGCGGTAATTTCCAGGGTCAGAAGCACCGCCTTTGTGGAGTGGGACCACAGTTGCCGCCATTCTTGTGTGCGTGATCCTGTAGTAAGGCTAAGATTAAACAGCAGCCTTATGTGTGGGTTTAGTTCCTCATTGAGTTCGTAGCACACAGCCGGCCGTCCGTCCCATTGATGCTGTGTTTTTGCTTTAGAGAGCAGCTCTCACCTGGGCATCTGAGATGTTTGGGAGGCTAGACTCTGGTGGGATAGATATTTCTCCTTTTGGGGGAAGGTGAGAAATTTGCACTGAACCTGTCTGCCAGTATGTTGGCAATGTCTGTGGGTTCAGTGATTTTTTTATCATTTTGGACTAATTCTGAGCATATCTGGGAGTTTCCACCCAGGTTTCTAACATAGCTAAAGAAGGCTTTATGATTGTCTTTTGTGTCATTAGCGATTTTTAAAGTTGGCCTTGGATGATTTTATGAGTGATCGTAGATTTTTGCTAGTATTGATCAGAGATGCCTTCCCATTTAGGGATTTTGCTCTGTCATGTAGTAGCTTTCTCCTCTTGTTGTAGAGTTTGTTTATGGCTGGAGTCCACCAGACCGGCGCCTGCCTTTGGTGGAAAAGGTCTTGATTTTATTAGGGATTGCTTGATCCATACATTCCTGGAGGTGCTCAGAAGGCATTTGTAAGGGTTTCAGCAGCGTGGGTTGTGGTTTCCACTGGCTCGGGGCCTTGAAGGATACCACTCCAGTCTTAAGAAGTGTGAAGTTTGCTTTTGAGAAGTTCTTCACTGTGGTCTTTTGCTGGGGTGGGGGCGGGATGTGGATCTCCAGTGAGATTAATTTATGGTCTGATCTCACCAATGAGGGATATACTTCGTGTGGAGCATTTTGTCCCCATGTTTGTGATGATCAGGTCTAGTATATTTTCTCCTCTTGTGGGAATGGTGACTAGTTGTTCCATAGCATTTGAGTTTATGAACTCAAGGAACCTTTGGGCTAGGGTGTTGGGGCTTGAGTAATGTTCCCAGTCTATGTTTGGGTAGTTGAAGTCACCCAATATGATGGTGTTTGGAGAGACATTTATACTCTCCAGTGTCTTCAGGAAGGCTGCGTGGGTTTCCTGAGTTTGAGAAGTTGGTCTGTAGCATGTTACAAACTGTAGGGCAGTTTTACCTATGGTTAATTGCACCTGGATGGTCTCCGATGCTTCGTGCGTTGCCACTAACCTGGAGGTGTGGGTATCCTTTATGAATATGGATACTCCCCCTCCTTTTGTAGTTCGGTCCGGATTTTGGGGCGGGCATGATATGAGGTATAACCTGATAGTGCTGGGGTGCTCTCAGGAGCCTTGAACCAGGTTTCAGTCACAGCACAAACATTCCATTAATATTGGATTGTCGACTAGATAAATAATCAAAGAGAAACCTCAGAAAAATGTCTCTGTAGAAGGAAGGAACAGTGTTTCCTTTTTAAACTGAAAAATAAAATAATAAAACACTTGTTTTATATAAAGGGCTTCCCCTCATACCCTTCAGCATGCAGGTTCTGCCCCAATACCTCCTAACTTATATATACAAACTCCACAGTCAACCAGAAGATAAGAACCACAATCACTGTTGCAAAATTTGCTTCTTACTGCACTTAGTGAAGAGTATATTTGATACCTTATGATAGCAAAACTATCTCTTGAAAAGGTGAATATTTAAAAAAAATGCATTTTGTGTGTGTGTGTGTGTGTGTGTGTGTGTGTGTGTGTGTGTGTGTGTGTGTGTGTGTGTGTGTGTCTATATGGATTCACTTTACAAGTTCAATGTTTTAAAATGTCGAAATTCATATGGCCGAGACCATATAATTAACGTTTTAAAACATCGAACCTGTAAAGCGGAGATCTCCATACTGGGCAGAATGGGTAAGATTCCCCTTTCTTTGCTGTAGTGCGATCTCGGAGTTGGTATATCTAAATAGTTGGGGGGTGGGAGTGCAGGGGGGCTTCACCCCCTGCAAAAACATCTTAGAATTTTTTTTTGTTTCCTTTACAGGTTTGATGTTTTAAAACATTGCTTATATGGTCTCTGCCATATGAATTTCAACATTTTAAAAAATCGAGCTTATAAAGGAATCCATATATATATATATATATATATATATATGTATATATATATATATATATAGAGAGAGAGAGAGAGAGAGAGTGTCAGTGGCACAACAGGTAGGACGCACACCTTTGCATTCTCACCCTAGGTAATTGGATTGTTGAAACTGTAGGGTAACATTAAGTGGAATGCTACTCTGTTGAGTGTGCTGTCATTCAGATGAGATATTAAACCAAAGTCCCATCTGCTTGAGATGGTGGTAGGTCAGTTGGATGTAAAAGATCCCATGGCACCTATCTAAAAGAGCAGGGTCTCTTTATTTATATACAAAAAGGACTCTTATTTACAACATATTTGCATATTTGCAAACATTTACAAATGTACAAATGTATACATATACAAATCTATTTACACATATTCATAAGCTCTTTTACAATCATACTAAATTGCCATCCCTATTGCTTTTTCTATACCTACCATCTGATTTTATTTAATATTCTTGCTAAAATCCATTTGCCATTAAACATAATTTCATTTTTCTTTCATTCCATATAATCTATATAACATAAAATAATTTTTTATCTATTCTTTTAATATATTCTTTACTACTATTCTTAGAATATCTATATTTAACATCCTTCTTTATTTTATCCTTATTTTAGATCTTAGAAAAAAATCTTCTTTATGAAGTTTTCCCCATAACCTCTCTACTCTTTCACATTTCAAAAACACGTTATGTAGTTTCTTCTTCCTGTCAGCGTAAACATATTTTATCACTTTTCTTTTTATATTTCCTTTTTACTTTTAAATTATCTATTACCAGTCTCCACAAAAAAATTGACATTCTGCTTTCTGATTGCACCATTTGCTTATTTTTATAACTTTAATTTTTTTTTCATCTGTTAGATTTATTCCCATGGTTTTACATAGCAACGTTTTATAATTACATTCTTATGCCACACTTTTCAATCTTTTTCTATATCATAGTTTTTATTTTCCACAAAAATACTTTTTATTGGTAACATTTTATTTTTTCATTTATATACTCTTTTTATATTTTACTCTTTTTACCATATCCCAAAATTTATCATACTTGTATTTATACAGTTTTAATACTAACCTCTCATCTTTTTCATTTATCCACTTTAACATTTTGAACAAATTTAAAGAAGCAGTTTATACCACTGGGTTAATTAATCCTAAACATCCTTCATCATTATTTGCATTCAAAACTCCTCTTTTTACTGGGTTTAATCTAGAACCCTATATAAATGAAAAAAATTATGCAATAATTCCTTTTCAAATATACTTGCTAAGTATGCTGTTTTCCTGTCAGCACTAAATTTATCAAATATGCCTTTTTCTGACTAATAATTTCTATATTCTCCAGAAAAGACAGGTTTATTTTATTTTGTCTGTGACGCCCGTGCCCTGGCCCAGCAATCAAAGAGCCTCAGTCCTCACCACTAACAACAGGGAGGTCATCTCCTAGAAGAGTAAAGGATAACTAATACACACAGTAAAGTACAATTTCCCTTAAGTGCACACAGAGATCACAGTCAGTCTGGGGCTGGTTGCTCCCTTGCTCACCAGGTCCCCAATAAGACTCCCCACTGGCACAGCTATAGGGTCCATGTCTCAGCCTAGCTGGGAAAGCTAAAACCTCCAGTACTCTCTCTGTCCAACCAGTGCCTCGTGTCCCTGCCCCAGTAGCTGACACAACACACACACACACACTTTGGGAAGAGGTTATACAACCACACAGACCCTCCTGGAAGAAGGCTGGCACAAGTTCTCCAGCTGTGCCCCTATTACCCAGACCATATGGTAGTAATTCCTGCCACCACCCAGCTAATAATTATCAGCTACTAAAAGGCCTTTAAAAGGGTGTCCAATTACTACTGTGCAATATTATAATCCAATGGTAGTATGACTAGACAGTCAAGGCTTAATTTGGAGTGACTTAGACAGTAAAATCTGTATACATGTAATGTACTTTAGAGGTTAAATTGTCTATACATAAACCAGCCACAGGTAAAGGTTATTAAAATATTTCATAATAAATAATTAAAACACAAGACAATACTACTACACCATAAAGATATCTAAGAGTTCAGAGATCACACAGAAACTTAAAATAATACAGTAGGACAGGTCTGATGTCAAAGAAAAACACTTAATCTAACTTTCTAATCTTTAGCTAATCTTAAGAGAAAACACAGTGCTATAATCTTACTTACATACATAAAACATAAGCAGTGCTGGGTTAGATATCCAAGATCAAAATGCTTTCTAGTCTCTCACTCAACAATAGTTATTTAAACACTAACAAACAGCTCTCTAAGGCCCTCCCAAATTACATCATTTTGACACTTAGTCTGGAGTTCCCAGGCCACAAACTACATTATTTAGCAAGCTAACACCTGCTCAGGAGACTACAATAATAAAATGCATTTCACATATACACTCTAGCAGAAACCAGAGCAATAAAGCACCTTCCACATGTAAATTCTGGCTCTTAACTTTAACCTTAAAACAATGGGCCTGAAACCTTAATCCAGACTCACTGGAGCCAACTTGTAAACAAAGAGAGTCATAAGATCTTTTCAGCTTCAAAAGACACATTTGAAATGCTTGACTTGGTTTTCCTTACAGCAGATGGCAATGTGGCAACAATCTTGAAGTTCACATTTTACAGTGTGTTCTTTCATTTTAAAAACACAAGCCTGTATTTTACATTTATTTATACAATTGATAGAATTATGTATCAAATTTTATTTAACTAGGCTGGCAGCCTTCACCCATCTTCTTCCAATCTTCACATCACTTCCCCTCTGGGGAACTCAAGCAAGTATTTTAAGTGCCCCTTGAGAAACATCGCTTGAGAGTGTCAGGTCTGTCTGGGTGTACCTCACCCATTCCCTGTCTTGAGTGCCCACCTGCATTGGCATTGCTACTCCCACTGTGGTGCTGCACTGACATATATGCTTGCAACCCCAGACTCCATCTTAGCAACTTAGCATTTTGCTGACTGGCTCTGTCTAACCATGTTAAGGAGTTGTGATCTGTCATCACAGTGATTTTTTTTCCATACAGATAAGGCTGAAGTTTTAGACATTTCATTTATAGTTTGAAGCATCCACCTGCACAACAAATTCTTTGTTATAGTCTGCTATGGTACTATAATTGATCACCTGCTTTTTGGTAACAGGTGTAGGCCATGCCTGAATGACTTCCACTTTGGCAGGTTCTGGCCTTATCTTACCACTACTCACTCTATGTCCTAGGTAGGAGACCTCTGCCATACCCACCTGACATTTGCTCAGCCCTCTGTGGTTTGCCCAGCACCTCCCTGGCATGCTGAAGATGCTCTTGCCAGGAATGGCTGTAGATAGCAATATCATCCATGTAAGCAAGGGCAAACCCTCCTGCTCCTGCTAAGATATGATCTACCAGCCTCTAGAAAGTCGCTGGGGCATTATTCATCCCAAAGGGCATCTTTGTGAACTCACTTCTAGCACTGGGAGTTAAGGGCACCTGCCAGTGACCCTTGGTAAGATCAATGGTTGTAAGATATGTAGGCCCATCCAGCTTCTCTAGGGTCTCATCTGTTCTAGACATGGGGTAAGCGTCTGACTCTGTGTGACTATTTAATTTCCTGTAGTCCACACAGAACCTGGTGCTGCCATCCTTCTTTGGCACCAAAACTACTACTGGTGAGGCCCAGGGACTGTTGTATTCTCAAATCACCCCTAGTTCCAACATCTGCTGTACCTCTTCCCTCAGAGTCTGTTTGACTCTCTCAGGCACCCTATAAGGGGCCTGCCTGTATCCACCTGGTGCTGCACCAGGTGGGTGCTTCCTGGTTTCCTGGTGGACATGACCCCAAATTCTGCAACACTGCTCAGATTTCTCTAACCTGGGCAGGAGATAGCTGCTGGGACATTGCTGTCAGCCCGAGCCTCACTGAGGAGATCAATCACAAGATCTCTCTCAAACTCCTCCTGCAATCTACTGCAAATACTCAGCACAAGGGCCTCCCTATTATGGTAAGCTTTCATCATGTTAACATGGTACAATTTGTGCCCCTGCCATCTGCCTAGCTCTTCTACCATGTAGTTAACATCACTTACCTTTTTTACCACCTTGCAGGGTCTTTCCCAAGCTGCTTGCAACTTGTTGTGTCTGACAGGAATGAGAACCATCACCTGCTGCCCTACAGCATACTGTCTAGCTCGAGCATTCCTGTCATACCACACCTTTTTCTGTTGTTGGGCTTCTATGAGTTCCCTGAGCCTTGTTCTGAGGTTCAAGACATATGCCACAACAGACTCCTTGTGAGACTCACACTCATCTTCCCACTCATCTCAAATTAAATCTAGAGGTCCCTCATGCCCATACAGCAACTCAAAGGTGAAAAACCTGAACCTCTCTTTAAGCAAACAACAAATGGGTCTTAAACTGATCATAGCATGGACTTGATTGTAGAGTTTAACCTCTCAACAAGACCATTAGTCTGGGGATGGTGGGATGGTCTTCTTCACCCACAGGACTTTCACAGACAAGCCAGCAAGTCTGACATAAAATTGACACCTCTGTCAGACAGCATTTTCTTTTGGGAAACCTACCCTGCTGAAAATCTCTAGCAAAGCATTTGCCAACTTTTTGGCCTCAATGGAGGACAAAGCCACTGCCTCAGGGTATCACATAACATAATGTACAATCACTAGTATATACTTTTTCCCTGTGGAACTTGGGGAACTCACCCTCTGAAATGGCTCCTCAATCACAGGCAAAGGCATCAAAGGAGCTCTCACCTTGTCTCCTGCGCACTGCTCACAGGTCCTGCAGCACCCTGTTACATCTCTGGAAATTCCAGGCCAATAGCCTCTTTGTACATTTTATGCCCATATGACCTGCAAAGGGAATATCATGGACTATGGCTAGAAGCGCCAGATGGTAAGCTCTAGGCACTACCAACTGCTGTACTCTCTCACCTTCTAGCCCTCCCTCAGGAGACCACTCTCTGTGTAGTAACCCTTTGTCCCAGTATACAGATTTCCCTTCACTTGAGGGTCAGGTGCCTCCCTAGCTACCTGCCTCAGGCCTTGCAATGTAGGATCTGAGAGCTGAGCCTGTCTCAACTCTCTCCTTGTAACCCTTCCCAGCTCCCCTTCCACTGTAGGTCTGGCATCCTCTAACACTGGTGCCTCACTGTCAGCCTGGGTAGTACTACTCACCTCTACCTTTGCAGTTACCCTGTCCAAGGGAACATCAGTACCCACAATCAGCTGTGGCTCACATTCAGTCTCATTGCTTCAGCGTAGCTCAATCCCTGAAGTAACCACCTCAGCAGTTCTATCTGCAAGTATGCAGTCTGTCTGGGTCTCCCCCAGGCTACCAGACCCACATGCTTGTCTCCTAGCCTCACTGCATGTAACTGCATAAGTACATAGTACTGCCTCATCCAAATCCTTCCCTCTCAGAACATCTGCAGGATAGTAGTTCCATACCCCTGCTGTCTCCAGACAACTCACTGTTGGCATTTTGTCTTTCCCACTTACTGGCTTCCTCACCTTTGGTTTCCCACCTTGCCTCTGTGGAAATCTGTATGCCACATGGCCCCTCTGGTTGCATTCAAAACATTTAACTCTAGATCCTGGATGTGTACTTGGACTAGTGGCTTCCCCTGCTACTGGCAGATTCTGTTGGGGCAGACTGTGCTGCCCACCATGGGTTCCTTTAGTCCCATGAGCAGTACTGGGGGTCCCTTTCCTGTGCAGGGCTGCCCTGCTTGCTAGGTATAGGTCTCCCTTCTTCCCCATCTCCTCTGAAGTAGCACACTGTCTATCAGCTAACCAGATCCTCATGTCCTCAGGCAAAGTGCTAAGGGCTTCTACCCTTACCAAAAGTCTGACAGCCCTTCAAAAGTGGTGACCTGGCATCCACTCACCCAGCTATGAAAATAAGTGCTCAGTTCAGCAACATATTCACATACATTTTCATCTGCCTTGCGTCTATGCTCACAAAACTTTTTCCTATACATTTCAGGTGTTAGCTTAAAACATTCCAACAAGTGTCTTTTTACAGCAGTATAATCAAAACAGTCAGTGTCATGCATTTTTGCTAGAGAAGTTACAGCTTTACCATGGAGTAAGGGGGTCAGGAACCGTACCTAGAGCCCTTGGTCAACTTCATACCATTTTCATACCCACTCAAACATATGAATGAAGCTATCAAAATTGTCCCCCTCTTTAAACTGTGGAAGAATTTTACTGACCTTTTGTGCTTCTGGGGTCCAGTTACTCATTTCCCCATTACCTCCATGACTCTGGTGAAGAGTCAGCATTTCCCTCTCATGCCTCCTCTGCCGTTCATTTTCCTCAGCTTGTAGACTCCTCATTTTCTCAGCTGCTTCTAGCTCCATGCACCTGGCCTCCAACTCAAGTCTCTTTATCGCCATCTGGATTTTTAAGTCCACTGCAGAAAGGTTGAGATGTCTATTCTCTGAAGATATTGCATCTCCACTGTCAGTCTGATTGTCTTCCAGGCTGCTGTTTTCTGATGCAGCTTTAACCAAGGCTGCAATCAGGTCTGCCTTAGTCAGGTTTCCATGCACCAGTCCCCTAGCCTGGCACATCTCAGCCAGCTGGCTCCTTGTCAGCTTTCCATACTCTTCTGCTGACATGCTGCCTGCTCACCCTGACTAACACTAAGCTAACAAAATAAATAAAACAATTGTGATCTGAACTCTGAGTATACACTGCGTGACTGTTTTAGAGTACAAAACACTTTTAGAGATCACTGTACATAAGCTACAGAAATTCACTCTAACCACATCACTACAAGCCAATTACTGTTTGCCAACTAATTAATATGTGATATGGATCCCACCACAGCAAACCAATATGTGATAGGATATCCCAACCACTACCACCAAAATGTGATGACCGTGACCTGGCCCAGCAATCAAGGAGCCTCAGTCCTCACCACTAACACCAGGGAGGTCATCTCCTAGAAGAGGGAAGGATAGCTAATACACACAGTAAAGTACAATTTCCCTTAAGTGCACACAGAGATCACAGTCAGTCTAGGGCTGGTTGTTCCCTTGCTCACCAGGTCCCCAATAAGATTCCCCACTGGCACAGCTATAGGGTCCAGGTCTCAGCCTAGCTGGGTAAGCTAAAACCTCCACTACCCTTTCTGTCCAACTAGTGCTTCGTGCCCCTGCATCAGTAGCTGACACAACACACACACACACACACACACACACACACACACACACACACACACACACACACACACACACACACACACACACACACACACACACACATGCACTTTGAGAAGAGAGTATACAACCACACAGTCCCTCCTGGGAAAGGCTGGCACAGGTTCTCTAGCTGTGCCCCTATTACCCAGACCATATGGTAGTAATTCTTGCCACCACCCAGCTAATAATTATCAGCTACTAAAAGGCCCCTAAAAGGGTGTCCAATTATTACTGTGCAATATTATAATCCAATGGTAGTATGACTAGACAGTCAAGGCTTAATTTGGAGTGACTTAGACAGTAAAATCTGTAAATATGTAATGCACTTTAGAGGTTAAATTGCCTATACATAAACCAGCCACAGGTAAAGGTTTTTAAAATATTTCATAATAAATAATTAAAACACAAGACAATACTACTACACCACAGAGATATATAAGAGTTCAGAGATCACACAGAAACTTAAAATAATACAGTAGGACAGGTCTGATGTCAAAGAAAAACACTTAATCTAACTTTCTAATCTTTAGCTAATCATAAGAAAACACAGTGCTATAATCCTACTTACATACATAAAGCATAAGCAGTGCTGGGTTAGATGTCCAAGATTAAAATGCTTCCTAGTCTCTCACTCAACAATAGTTTTTAAACACTAACCAACAGCTCTCATAGGCCCTCCCAAATTACATCATTTGACACTTAGTCTGGAGTTCCAAGGCCATAAACTGCATTATTTAGCAAGCTAACACCTGCTCAGGAGACCGCAACAATAAAAGGCATTTCACATATACACTCTAGCAGAAACCACAGCAATAAAGCACCCTCCACATGTAAATTCTGGCCCTTAACTTTAACCTTAAAACAATGGGTATGAAACCTTCATCCAGACCCATTGGAGCTGACTTGTAAACATCAAAGAGATTCATAAGATTTTTTTCAGCTTCAAAAGACACATTTGAAATGTTTGGCTTGGTTTTCCTTACAGCAGATGGCAATGTTGCAACAATCTTGAAGTTCACATTTTACAGTGTTTTCTTTCATTTAAAAACACAAGCCTGTATTTTACATTTATTTATACAATTGATAGAATTATGTATCAAATTCTGTTTACCTAGGCTGGCAGCCTTCGCCCATCTTCCTCCAATCTTCACATCTTCTATCATTTTTCCCACTGAATTTGATTTACATCTTTATTCCCAAATTTTATACTTAACACAGAAATGTCATTCATCGTAAAATATATACCTCTGTCTTTACTACATCACTTAAACCTTACTTTTCTTTTTATTTAAAGCAATCCCTATCACCTCTAGATACTTATTTGTGCAAATTATTACTTTTTATCCAATTTTTTTGCAATTGTTATAATGTCATCTACATATGTTAACAGAACTGGAATTCTTAACCCTGCAGGTGTTATGTACCCTGCCTTATTTATTTTGTGATTTATTTCACATGCTATCACATTCATAGCTAATGCAAAGTGCATACAACTCATTTGATATCCCTGTCTTACATCACTCTTTATATGTACCTCTTGGCTTAACTAGCCATTCACAGATATTTTACTTTATTATTACAATACACTGACATACATAATTTCCTAACTTTCTTTCTTATATTATATTCTTCCACTATTACCCAGAAGATTTCAAGTCCAACTGTATCAAATACCTTATTAATGTCTCCTATCATGATTTTCACTTCCTTTTTTCTATTTATATCATCCACAGTTTCTCTGTCATTAATAATTCTTGACAACCCTTTCTCTTTATACTATATATACTATTTTCTATAATATTTTCCATTTTAGTTTCACATCATTTGTGTATTATTGTGATAAAGATTTTATTATTATTTAATACTATCAGCCAGTCCCCAGTTTTGAATTGTCTTCTATCTTTATTATTCTGTATGAATTTAAGTATTCCACTACATAATTCTTTATACATAAAACTTTCATTTAACCATTCATTCACAATATTTTAAAAATACATAGTTTTTTTACGAATCTCTTAAATTTTTATATGTGTCATATCTATATTTACTTGTCCTAATAACTTATCTAGCTCATTTAAAGAAATCTCCTTTTTTCAAACCATGTATTTTTTTTTTATTTATTTAACATTTTGTTTACCGGGAAAGTCCAACTTCGAATGAAGCCAATTTTCAGAGGAGGCCCAGGGAAAAATGCTTCAGGCACATGTCTTTATAATGTGAGAGGAAACTGGAGCACCCTAAGGAAACCCACACGAATGCAGGGAGGACATGGAGACTCCACACAGAAGACACTCTAGCCAAGAATCAAACCAGAGAACCTCTTGCTGTGAGGCAACAATGTTACCACTGCATCACTGTGCCGCCATTCTGTTTCTGTTAACCTTTTCACTTTCCATGATTTTTCGTTACCATCTTTTTTCTTTAAACATTTTGTGTATATATTGTACTGCACTATTAATAATCTTTTCCTGAGTGCTTTCTATTTCTCTTTTTTACATTTTTAATTTCTCTTGTTAACACTACTATCATACTTTACTAATCTGCTTAGGTAACTTATGTCTTCTCTTTTTTCGTGTAAAAAATATATTTGCTTATATAACAATTCTTGCATTTTTTCTTGATTTCTTCCATATATTTTTCTTTGTCAAAGTACTTTCTATCATTATGTTCTAAATCTTGTAACACATCATTAAATTTTCTTTTATAATTTTCTTTCTCTACTTTTCTCACAACGTATTGCTGCTGATAAATGCTCCTTAAATATCATCCGTCATTCAGACCAGTCTGTATAAAATGTTCTCACTGTAATATGATATTTTCAAAAATGTATTACTAATCTCTCTACTTATTTATCCCATGCTTTTTCATGCATCTTTTTCATTCTTTTGCTCATTTTTGTATATTCCTTGCATTCCTTTATCACTAGCCATATTGCGAGATGATTAGAAAATCAATTTTCAAATACCTACTCTTCTCCTTCTGATACTCTAAAATAATCTGTTTTAATTCCATACATACTCCTTTTCTAAGTCCGTGAATTTTTGTCCCAGAGTTTTAACTTACCACATCTTATAACTTCTAGTATTTTCTTATATCATTTTCCTTTCTTTTTACACTTACTTCTTATATCAGAATTAAAGTCTCTGGTTATTATAATATTCATATTCATCATCTTATAACTTCCAGTATTTTCTTATATCATTTTCCTTTCTTTTTACACTTACTTCTTATATCAGAATTAAAGTCTCTGGTTATTATAATATTCATATTTATCACTACATTGTCTAAGGCTGATGAAATAAGCTTTTCCTTTCTTTAAAATTAGTATAGGTATAAAATGTTACAGTTATAGTTCTACATATTTGTTTTTTTTTTTTTCATTTTAAATATACAGTGGTTAATCTTACCACTTTTGTTAAAGATACATCTGATTTCCTTTTACAGAATATGGCTATTCCAGAATCTCTCTCATTTGTCAAGTTCCAGATTAACTTTCTTCCCCATAGTTTTTCTGGTTGTAATCTTTCTTCACTAATTAAAAGTGTGTCTTCTAATATAATTACATCTATATCACATGTATTACACAACTCCAAAATCCATGTTCTTCACACTATATTCTTAATACTATTCACATTTACAGAAATCACTCTAAACTTTTCATTTTCCTTTTTCCTTGGATTAATGGTTTCAGTAGTTTATAGCTAATTGCTAGGCTAGCTTTCATAATAGGTGATTCTAAGCCTAGTAAATTTCGCTCCCAAAGGTGAGAATCAGACACTGTCCCTTGTGTCTGTGAGTCAGACACCTTAACCATTATACAAACACCCTATTATCAGCTGCATATATTCTTTTTTTTTTCTTTGGTACTTATCCCTTTAAATTTTCTATTTCTGTCTTTTACGATTTTACCAATAGAATTCCTTTTTTTCTTTTACTACCTCACATTTATGTCTTCTTCATCACTTATCTCAGAATCTTCTTCTATGGCCTTTTTATTATTTTTTTCCTCATATATTTTTTCTTCTATTACTATTAATGCTTATAAAATTCTTCTCTTTGTTCATTTTCTTCTCTTTCATTTTTACTTTTATTTTTCCTTACTCTTATTTTTTCCATTTTTGCAATCTATTCATAAATGTACGATTTTATCTCATTTGTAACATTTCAATTCTCATTTTTTGCATCATGTCATTTCCCCCCACATATAAAGCATTTTCTTTTGTCACAATGACTTATCAAATGTCCTTCTTTTCCCCAAAGAAATATGTTTTGAGTTGTCCCCAGTATTTTATGACACCACTATTCCCCTCCACATTTATCATGCTATATATATATATATATATATATATATATATATATATATATATATATATATATATATATATATATATATATATATATACAGTTTTTCTCTCTTTGTATTTTTAACATAATATTATAATCTCAACCACCAGTCCATAAACCCCTTTTGCCATAAACTTTTGCAATGACTGGTACTTCTTTACATAAAGCTTTCAAATGTTCTTTCAAAATTTGTTTTTCTACCTCTGTTTGAAATTGTACATGAATTGACGTTTTTATTTCTTTGTTAAATCCTTTTATCACATAAAGATTCAATGGATTACAGTCTTTATTTTTTCATATTCCCCAAGAAAATTTTCCATTGAAAAAACAGTCCCATATATAATGTCACAAAATGTCTCTTTGTTAATATGAATAAATCCTCTTACCTCATGTGTTTTTACACCCAAAGGAATGATTAAATGTCTTACACTTCACAGCTGTCCATTTCTTTAACTACTTTACTTTGAATCCTTACTTCATACTTTTGTTTTCATTTTCTTCTGCCTTTTTTCTGCTATTCCCTTTCTGCCTTATTTTACTTTCTTATCATGTTTTTTTCCCATTTCACCACAATTCTTCAGGATTGTCTCTGCATCCTCCTTTTGTATTTTCTCCATAAAATCTCCACAGGGAACATCTCCTTCATTTTCTGCCTAACTTTGCATCACCATTTGTTTGAGTAAATCATACCACAACCCACCCAACTGGAAGGCTGTAATTATACATCCATCATTTGCTGACTCATCTCCATCAAACAGATTTCCTAGAAATATCTCCTCAGAATCCTGCACACATTCTCTGGTCTCAGTATTTGCTTTCTCCTCCATTTCTCCCACCTGTCCACAATCTCCCTCTCTCTCCATCTGCCTCCCTGTTCCTCTGGGCTGTCTCTGCACCTGGAACAGAAACCATAAGTGTCCCAGCAAAATGGATCCCACTCACAACAATGATGAGCAGAAGAAGTTCCCTGTTGCCCTGACCAAATTTCCCATTGCTGTAAAAAATAGAATCTCAAGTTTTCCCTGAAAAAAAGGCTACCAGACATGTTAGACTAACCAGGTCAACAAAGGATGAGTATATAAATATATGTGTGTCCCCTAATACATATTATACACACTATACACATGTGTGTGTATATGTTTGTGCATGTGTGTGCATGTATGTATGTGTGTGTGTGTGTGTGTGTGTGTCTGTATGTATATATATATATATATATATATATATATATATATATATATATATAGATAGATAGATAGATAGATATAGATATATAGGGATCTACTTCATAAAGTCCACAGACAACAATGTCGAACTACTGAACATCAAGACTATAACATCGAACTGATAATTTATCCAAAAGTCATATTATCGTAACTTACAAGATCATATTTCTTTCAGTTTAGCTGTGTAAAGTTTGAAAAAGTTAGTATGGCTTTAAAATGTTGTTTGCATGCCGACAATCACTAACAACTAAGAAAGAGTTTGTCAGATGTTACTTTTGCAAGCCTAGGTGTCATCCACAATAAAAAGCAGCAGGACCCAGAAACGACAGCTGATCCAACTGTATTCACTAAAACAACCACAATTAGTGCTTTCATCCGTAATAAGCAAACTTCATCAGATGAGATTCCCTTGAATAGTACACCATATTTAAAACACACCCCATCATTATGTGACTTCCAACATTTCACATTTAAAAAGCCCACACACAATTATAAGCATTGTAAAATATATCACATAATACTAACAGAACCACTTAGAAAAATACTTAAAAAAAGATGAAAAAAATGACCATTGATTAAAATAATTATTAATATATATATATATATATATATATATATATATATATATATATATATGTGTGTGTGTGTGTGTGTGTGTGTGTGTGTGTGTGTGTGTGTGTGTGTGTGTGTGTGTGTGTGTGTGTGTGTAAAAACACTCATCTCTGAAAAGCTTTAAGCTTTAAAACTGGCTGAAAAGATATCAGCTCGTTTAAGCCTGGATTCACACTTGCATTACATTTCAATTGCCACAGGACCACCACTTGGATTTTCAATCAACTTCTCCAAAACAACAAATTTAAAACAATGTGTATGATGCAATTTAGTGTGCCTAGCCAAAGCATTTGTTTCTTGTGCTTTAGAAATGGCATACACATGTTCCCTTATCCTATCTGTGAATGCCTTTTCCGTTCTGCCCACATAAAAGGCGGTGCAAGACTCACACAGGGTTGCATGCATCACTCTTTTTGTATTATAGTTATAATTACCTTGCATTTGAGACATCTTTCCATTGATAACAAATGTCTGGGTATATTTTATATAGGGACAGGCTCTACAAAACCCATATCTTTTCATGGTAAAGTCTTGATTGTCTGAGGAAGAATTAACAGGCATTTCCAGGAAATCTTTTAAATGTTTACCTCTCCTGAAATGTATTGTTGGCTTGTCTCCTAACTTGCTAGCCAGCTCATGATCTTCCCTAATAATTACCCATTTTTTATGATTATTCTTTTAACCTCTGCTTGGTCTAATGAAAAAGTGGTGATAAAGGAACTCTTGTACTTATCAATCAGAGCTGAAACAGTTCCACTTATTGGAGTCATTACTTCTCACCTCCCATTAAATGATGACTCCCCCAGCCTACTGGGGTGTCAACGGTGGCTTTAAAATAGGCACATATACATTGTTCTGTCTTTTAATAATGACTTCATCTACGGATGAATCAACAAAGGCTTCAGGATATCCACATCCCAAAAACATGGATTTTAACAAAAAAGATTCTTCCACAAAGTCTTCATATGATGATGTCGTTTGTGCTGCCCAAACCAGCTGTCCTTTTAAGACTGCCTTTTTCTGCTGGAGAGGGTGATAACTTTCAAAATGTAAAAAAGCATTAGAATATATGGGCTTCCTATATATTTTAGACACCAAACACCCATTGGTGTCCTTTCCAAGTGCCACATTTAGATAGGCAATGGCTTGGTCATTCACATCAAATGAAAATTTTAGAACACCAGTGTAGCTGTTGATGCATTCCATGAAACTTGAAATTGTCTCCTAGTGCCCAGTCCATGTGAGAAAAATGTCATCTTGGTACCTATGTACATGGTCCAGGATTCTTTGAAGCTACTGTTAAACAAAAACTTCTCCTCCCAGGTAGTCATAACCATGTTGGTATAGATGACCCCACAAGCTGCACCCATGGCCACACCTTTTGTTTACAGAAAAAAATGGTTTTCAAAAAATATATAGTTGTACAAAACCAGTTCCATAAGATCAGCCTAGGTGTCATGGTACACCTGTACAACTTAACACTGTCTGGAAAAGAGTAGGTAAGTAAATATGATTTACATAGCTTTGCGGAAGATCCTGTCTAACTAGAAAAGTGTACTTTATATAAAGAAGTAAAACAGAGCTGCTGTATCACTGATGATATTGCAGCTTTGTATTAGCAGAGTATCTCACAGGATGAGCAGAAGGAATATGGAAACCGTGTATTCACTATAGTGCGATCCTGGAGTTTGTATATTTAATTTGTACAGGGTGTGGGAGGTGCAGGTGGGTACTGCCCCCCTGCAAAAATGTAACAAAGCATGATGTGGAGTTTGAAAGTTCATATATTTTGCATTTGGTGTTAGCAGGGAATTATGTTAGAAAGAATTATTTGTTATACTGTTTTCAATGTTATGCTGTTTCGATGTTTAGCATGTTGATGTTATTTTTTTTGATACTGTGAAATTTTGTTATGGTCTCGATGTTCAGTAGTTTGACATTGCGGTCTATCAACTTTATGATGTAGATCCATATATAAATATATATTAGTATATTCAGGAAAGGAAAATTCTCATGTATTAAAAGAATTATGATCGGTCTGGAGTTCTTTTTCTCAAGCATACAGCAACTTGCCTTTGATGAGATGCTCAATCATACTATTCTGTGTTGTATGCCCAGTAATGAAGTGAGACCTAAGAAAGTTGTTTTTTGAAACAATGAATAAAACAAGAACGCTGTCACAGTCTGATCATATCTGATTTATGTAGTGGTGTAGTAATTAAGGAGGGTAAGTTAATAAACAAAAGGGTAGGCTTCAGATGTGGTCACTTCTCCCTTATTTGTATACCATACATGCAAGCATAACTTTTAAGTTTAAATAGATCATGGGCTAGATTCAATAACACCTACACTAAGTGTACACAGTCTATATTCAGCAACATCTCTACCACATTTTTTATGCTTTCTATTCACTCAGAAGGAAAACTAAAATTAACAGGAAGAAGGTGTGAGTTATGCTTGTGTTGTCTGTTCACTCAGAACAGTGTACACTTAGTGACACTTAGTGTACACTTTATTGAATCCCAAGGTATGAGTGAAGATTGCACATCTACAACATATAACATCACCCGCAAACACACTGAGAATTGTAAATTATCGGAGACAAACAGAATGAACATATATTTGTTTGAAAGAAACTATTAGGTAAAGTTGCAGGAATCAACAAAATATCTTTGAAATGTTACTAAGTATTTTTGTTGTTGCCAACTTCCCAAAGAGTTCAGTCCATAAACCCTCAAAGCACTGTAAAAACTATAGAGGCAATAACAAAGTTGAACAGGAAATCTCAATGCAAAACTGAAAAGGAAATTTGCAGCTTGTATAAAAATGATATCATAAGATATCAACTATATGGGTTGGGAATCTGAAAAAAATCAACTCACTTGGGAAATTTGTACTTAAAAAAAGAAATAGAAAATGATAAAGAATGGAGGATGATATGACATTATGAATAATTTTATTTATTTATGTATGTATGTGTTTATTTATTAATAAAGCTAAAGTCTCAAGTGTAAATAATAAAGCTCATCCATAAAAAAATGAAACTTACAAAGAATATTTTAAAGATTTTGAATACACTAAATTAATATAATCCAGTAAAGTAAATCTACCCATCCTTTCCAGAATGAAATGCAATACAGAGAAAGAAAAATAAATAAATAAATATACCCCATAATAAAATTGTACACCTGCAACAGAAATCCATTCCTCAGATGAACAGACATTTTTAGTTTGAACGCTTTCACCTTAGTGATTTAATATGATCCAAATATTTACCAGTGCCTAAGTACCAAATCACAGTCAAAAAATGTAATATACATTGTTCCATGACCTATATACTACAGTCATCCCATAATAATTCCAGCTCATACCCTAAGTCTTAAGTCCTTAGGATACCTGGTCAGTCATTGAGGAATAAAATAATAATAAACCCAAACAAAGTAACACGTTTTCCTTTATAACTCAAAAACTGAAAACATGTCTCAAAAAATAATAATAAATAAAACATGTCCTAAAAACAGTTAAAAATAAATAAAACTCACGTAGAATGACCTTATATCTATTGAAACTAAGCCCTGGGAATCATACACTTTGCATTAATCCTACACAACAGAATGATGAACAGAAGTACTCATTTAATATGCATGCTGCTCATGTACATGTTTATCAGCACATTTTTGTGGTTAGCAAAAGTGTTGGTGGCCATGAAAACATGCAGGGAGGCTCAAGCACACAGATGTAAACAAAAGGCAAATATAATAAGCAAACACACAAAGACAGCTTATACAAAGTAAGCTCACGTTGACTGAAAAAATTAAGATGCAAGGGATGTTAAATGCAGAGAATTTATGTAGAATACAATGAGATTGTTGCAGAAATAAGTAGGAGGAGAAAGCAAATGAGGAGAGAGCACTCCGAAAATGCAGTCAGATGTGTTTACGTCCCAGGGAACTGTTAAACATAAACATGGCCGTAGTGCAGTAATAATAATTAGTCCTGTGAGAGGGACACAAAGCAACACTGTAACAAAGGGAAGTCAATGTGATACAAATGTTCATAACATGATGAGTTGAGATAACAGTTAGGAATTACAGTGGCTAGATTAAGGGATATTTGCATAGACTGTAGTTACTGCATATGAGATGTATACACAAGGAATTTATTTGTGCTGACCGATAGTACTGCTGTATTTTTCACTTCATTATGTATAAACAAGAATAAATTAACCTTATAGCTGTTGTGTCATGCACATCAGAAAAAGGACATGTTTTACTATTTGTTGTCATTTGAAAACATAGAAAAGGTGTACATTCCCTAGAAACATGTATTAGATGAAAGTGTTGTATATGCATGTAAATGTTAAACAGTAATATAATAACACTCAAAATAATTAAGTGACAAATGGCAACACAAATCTGATGACACATCATTAGTTCAAGCACTCATATACTACATCATTATAATGGGCATGCTCATAAGCAATTACAGCGTACACTACCATAACAGCAAGTAAACAACACAAACACACAAGAAATTGTCATAACGCAGACCCAGTTACACTTTCTGTTAATCTTGCAGCATAACATACAATAAGAAATGTTATGTAAGCCCTCATGTCTTTAAGCTCTACTGTGTGAAGAAAAGCATTACGGTAATACATAAATGTTTGTATGAAGACATGAAATACAAAGCATTATTATTTGGAAAATATGAAATGTATGTGAGTACTCAATAGCATACTCAACATTTGCATCTTGCCAGACTCGAACACATGCCAAGACAGATATCAGAAAGCTGTGCATCGACCACTGATGCCACAGAAAAAGGCATACTGTGTATATCATGAAGAATAACCTTCAAGGGCTTACAGCACTTTCCTATTGTGATAGGTCTGGTTCTACTACCTTGGAGGGTAACACCTTAAAAATGTGGGCCTCTGACTCTGCCATAACTATTGTCTTTGCCTAAGCCACTCCTGTCTGACACAGTTCTCTGACAGACAGATGTTACCAGACTCAAACCACTGCCCATCATACAGAATACTTTACAGATCTGTGTAGCAACTGCATTTACCAAAGCATATAGCAGTGGAGCTTGTCATAATTAATTGCAAATAACATGTGAAGTAAGAAAGGACTTTTGATGGTAATATGTGCAATATTAATCTGTTAAAATGATCAAAAGGAGTTACCCGTATTAGCAGTCTATCAATGTTTCTTGGCCAAGGAAGATTTTTCCAATGCTTTGCGCAGACATTTTCACATAACTGAACCACACATTATCTTCTATCTTTGTAGATATGCTATACAAGTCAGTACTTAATGCATGTGCAACAGGAACACTCACACCATAACATTCCTAGAACAACTGTTTCACTACCATGAAATCAGAAAATGTGTTTATATTTGTCTTCCCAATGTAAAAATGGCTAATAATAACTTGATCCAATGGTGTTTGTGTAATGTCAGCACATTCGTATAATGTTGCTCTTTCTAAGAATTGAACAGCAAGCTATGTAAATCACATGCACCACAGTGGGAGGCTTAATCACAACTGCAAGACTCTACCTATATGAAATCATTACATCATATGATTTTGTTGCAAGCAAGTTGTATGATGTAAAGGGGAGGGGAAGGCCTCTCCCACTGTGACTGTACACATTATAATTGTGGTGGATGTCATTCTTGTATAGCAGTTTAAGGACACACAATACTTACGGTCACTCGGCGTAAGTTTTGAACACCTTACTATATGATAGAAGCTGCATGATATTGTGAAGAATGAAGGTACCATGGTAGAATTGTTGCTACAATTGTGAGATATTTGGGTATTTCATGGCATTACATTATGTTATTGCTGCAAAGGAGATGTGTGGCTATAAGTTGTTTAAAAGACTATTGTTATATGTCTATTTGTTTCAAAACATTAATTGATGCATACTGCAGTCATCGCTGTGGCAGTAAAATGGCAATTATGTATAATATGTAGATAATCATGGATTCAAATGCATACCTACAAAGGCAGCAGTATACAGAACATTGTCTCATTTTCTCATGCCACAGGAGAAGACTTAGCACTTCTCTTAGGAAAGCAATATTTCATCAATTGGCTTCATCAGTATCAGATAAAGCATTTATCTGTAAAAATGAGCAGAAGTTCTTGTAACAGGAATCCCCAGCTATGCATGTACACAGCAGATAGCTAAGTGGCAATATTGTTACCCACATGCACATTCAGAGATGTACTGACACAAACTGATCTAAGGAGTAATGGTTGGATTTGAACTGGCTACCTAAGATCACAAGGTACAGAACATTGCCTGAATTGCAAGCACCAGACAAAATCTTGTTTTACGACTGTGACAGTGCACATTTGAATGGATGACATCATCATCGTTTAATAAGGTAATGTTTCAGGTTTATATTATATTCGCAAATGCTTAGGTTGTCGAATACGGCATGATCGACACCTAATGATCAAACCGCGGGTACATCGAATGCTGAAAACCGTGAAATTTGAAATCCCAATTCGGCATAGTCGGCCCTTCTGTGGTGTAGCTCCATAAGGTAAGTGTGCCATAGATATGGACCTTAGGGTTAAGGTGTGGGTTAAGGTAAGTGCATAGATAGTAATGTATGTAAGGGTTAGAAGTAGGGTTTGGTTAAGTGTATGTGTGTGGATTATTTGTTTTGTTTGGGTATAGCTTATTAAGGTAAGTGTGCGATAGTTACGGACCTTAGGGTTAGGGTGCAGGTTAAGGTAAGTGCATAGAAAGTAATGTATGTAAGGGTTAGTTTAGGTTTAGAAGTAGGGTTTAGGTTAGTGTATGTATATAGTTGATTTATTTTGTTTGGGTGGGTAGTACGTAGTGAGCGGTGTAGTGGGAAGTGTGTTTTGTTTTCGTTAGTGGGTGGAACGGTGTTGGCCAAGTAAAAGTATTAGGGGATGTGTTTTTCTGCATTGTGAGCTTTTGCTGACTTGTGTGTTCGCTGAATAGGTGTCGATCATGTTGTATTCTACAACCTAAGCGTTCGCAAATATAATATAGACCCAATGTTTCTGCTAAAAAAGAAAGAAAGTGGTAGAAGAACCCACTAACATTGTACAGTTACACATTCTATATGCATTTGAAGCCTTTTCTACACAGCACAATAGAGAAATGCACACTCATGGCAGTCAATCAGTGCTGGATTCAAACCACCTACTTATCTAGTTACACAGTCTAAAAAGCACAGTATCAACAGTCAGCCTCATCAGATAAGTTATATTACAACTCTGAGATACTACAGTTTTGAAAGTATGATCTAATCATTGTGTTTCCAAAACTGCTTTTTGCCTGGGAATACCAGAAATGTATAGGCTAGCCCTCTGCCAGTGAAACCATCTTTCCTAAGTGGAAGTGTACATAAGCGGTGTTGTCACAGAGCCAATTATACACAGTACATGCAGTCAAACTATTTAAGCAATGTTGCATTTGAACCCCCTACCTAACTTCATACAGAACGTAGAAACACAGTATTAACTGCAAGTGACAATTTTATAGTGAGAGTGTAATCTATGAAAGGATGACCACATCAGTGTGCTTTATAGAATATGTTTGTGGTAAAAGTGAGATAAAGGCAGTCTTCTGCCAGTGTAAATGCTTCTTATTAGTGGAAGCAGATATAACACTTCTGCTGATGAAGCTGTACATATCGGATTCTTGCATGACACACACACATGCAACTTCAGCATTAGTGGATTTGAATGCCCTATATATCTAGTTACAGACCCTACAGTACACAGTATTAACCACAAAAATCAGAGGATAAATCTGACTTTTATAGTAAGAGAGTGCAAAAAGGATGACCTTATCAGTGTGTTTCAGAGAGGATGTTTATGATAAACATGGGGTAAGGGGAGTCCTCTTCCAGTTTAAATACTTTGACTGAGTGGAAGTTGATGTAGATCAGAGTGTGTGTTTTACCATTAAGAGCTATTCCAGTCAATGTGCATGTGTGTATAAGTACTGAACACGTGCAAGCAAGAGTGCCATTTAGACTGAGCAGCCAGAGTGAAAGCATATATGTATGTAGCAGCCAGTTTAGTTAGTTCATTTAAGTTTAATGCTCCAATCATCCATCTTGATATGTTTGGATGCAATAAACTACTTAAACAAACACCCAGCCTCATCATCTTATTTGAATACACAGGATGCGTGACAGTAGATAAAGTGTGCCTGTTGAGGAGCCTATATGCACCTTCTACGTAAGCCACACACACAAGTTCACTACTCTGAGGTTTGAATCTCCTATCTAGTTATACAGTTTAGAAAACACAGCATTAACTGCAAGAGTCACAGGAGAAGTCTGATTTTTATAGTAAGACAGTGAAGTGATGACCTCATCAGCGTGTTGCAGACAAGATGTCTGTGGTAAAAGTGGGATGAGGGGAGTCCTCTCCATGTTTAAATGTCTATCCTGAGTGGAAGAAGACACAACACATCTGCAGAGAAAGCTATGTGTAAGTGACATTGAAGACACACACACACACACACACACACACACACACACACACACACACACACACACACACACACACACACACACACACAAGTTCACCACTAAGATTTGAGCCTCCTACCTATCTATTTATAGAATATAGAGAACACAGTATAAACCACATGAGCCACAGGAGAAGTCTGACTTTTAAGGGGACAGAATGCACTTCTTACAGGACTCCCTCATCATTGTGTTGCACAGAAGATGGTTATGTTAAAAGTGGAATAAAGTGCCGAGGGAGCTCCATTTCTGGATAGGCTGATGTAATAGCAGTGTGCTCCTCCCATATAATTACATACTCTTCTGATTATATATATATATATATATATATATATATATATATGTATACACAGTCTTTCATGTACATTGTATAACTGTCAGTGGGATGTACCTGTTCCACATTATGGTGTTTCAATGACAATTGTAAAACAGTAGATTGTCAAGCAAACACTCATGACAGTTCATCACGGAATGATTGTATGCAAATAGTGACCATTTATTGAGTCACTGTCAGTTCTATTGGCTCATCCTTAGACGATGTGCATTAACAATGCATACAGACACGTCCAAATACAAAATATAACAGTGCACTACTTTATAACACTGATGGATTATGTATGAAAATGTTACAAACCATTGTATCAAAGTTGCAAGTCTAAATGTTGGGGTACAGACATACAATACCAGACTGAATTAATTGAGTCAACATCACTGTGAAATCTAAATACCTTGGTTTCAAAAATCCATTAACACATAACAGAAGTTGTACATCCTGCTGAGATGATTCATTGTTGTGATTTATTTTTAACTCTGTCCCTGAAGCACACCACTGGCAAGCTGATCTGTGCAGCTGATGGCAAAATATTCGCATGTACATAATCATATCTTGGGGTGTTGAACTTAGAATAAGAGTTAGCAGTAGCTTGTGGTGCTCCATGCCAACCTTCAAGCAAATAAGCAAGATATTCATGCAACCATGTCTGAACCCAGTGACATATAGAACAGATATGCATCACGGTCATGTTTCATGTGTCACGATTTACTCATTTGTCATGACAGTTGCAATCCGTCTCACACACACACACACACACACACACACACACACATATACATATATATATATATATATATATATATATATATATATATATATATATATATATATCTATATGGACACAGATGATGTGAAACACATAAGGGATCAAACATGTTATTGCTGTTGGATACATGGTTTATGGAAACAGTTTTGAATCAGGGAGGTTCATTTGATGAAAGAAGGGGTGGGAAGAGAGGGGCATTTGGAGACAAAGATACACATGCAGACATTCTAAGAGATTAGTTTATGGTTCATTTCTGCACATATTTGTGTTGTGCTGTCCTATCCTGCATTTTTTAAGCTATATTAATTTACAAAATAAATTATATGGCTTTTCCTAATGCCTCTAATTGTCAGTGATTTTCAAGCTATTCTCAGTGGTAGAGATGACAACAACAAACATTAGCATGCAAACGATGTACAGTTCAGATGTATTGCTGGGTACAATAAAATGTTTCCAATAAAAATGAAGACAGTGTAGGAGAGTGGAAATATAAAGAGGACATAAGGAAGAACATATGCTACACACGCTTATATACACATTATTAATATGTGAAAACATCAGATAAATGCATGACATATGTCTGGATTACAACCATTGACAGTAAAAAGTAAAAGTGTACAGACAGTAGGATTATCTCAGCTCAACATATAGGAACTGAAGAATTCATAACTTTAACTGATGCATTTGAAGTAACACTGACAACAGACTGAAGCAGGGAAAATGTAGGCATCAGCTTTTATCACAATAAGGGCAGGTGTAATATCCCATAAGGTGTATATGACATCTATCATCCTAACACATATGTTACATGAACTATCTCACAGCAGTACTATCAGTCTGTATTTCTATAGAGCAGCAGGGCTAGGTACATTGGCATGCCATGAACTGTGCTAGTGCAACTGAAATTAAAATCTTCAGCTTCAGCCATACATTGACATTTATATGACATTTACTGTCATTCATCATTGGTGCATGATGCCAAAGTTTACACAAAAGCTAAAGACACTAAATTGGGAACAGTGATTGGAAGACGGATAGAAACACAGGAAGAGTTTTGCTTATGGTCCAGTTCTGCATATATTTGTGTTGTGTTACTTTTGGTTTTCGCTTTATTATTTGATCATGATCTGTACAAAACAGCGTTCCCAGTAGGGATCAAGCAGATTAATACAGCAGCAAGATAATGGTGCATTAATAACATGAGCAGCTCGCAGTTACAAACAAGGAGTCATACAAAACATTCAGTAACACTTTGATAATTCTTCTACTGTTAATATCAACCAAGCCACAAACAGTCTGCAGCAATTCTGTTAATGCCGTACCAGCAGCTAAAACATCAGTATGGACATCACTCCCTCCTTGCCCAAAGTGAAACAAGCCACCTCAACCAAGCCGCAAATGGTCCACAGCAATTCTGCTGCTGTTAATGTATATTAAGTTTTTCAAGTATCCCTGTAATCTTCCTGTGTCTGTGAGGCTGCAAGCACACCACCGAACCTACACTCTGGCTGCCATCCCACCTCTCTAGTTTACTCGGCTTCTAAGTACCCTCTCAGTTAATGCTGTTTTCCATCATTTGATTGTATTTTTAGCTTGTTAGATTCTGTTTCTAGTCTGCCGTAATCTTTGCTCCAGTTAACAGGGATATATCCATACTTAGAATATCCCGCTAGCATACTTTGTTTTTTTTTTCTGGTTTCAATATCCCAGCATGCCTTGCAGTATTTAAAAAACACTACTAGGGATTTGCGCCATCTTTTTCCTGGTACTCTTCCTCTAGGGCATTCGGGTCCTCTGTGGTGTGTTACAGCTGAAGCAAACATTAATCTCTGCTTTTTAAGCTTATTCTGCATAAATGGTGTAAGAGTGGCTATCTAGCAGATGAGGTACTAGATCAACATAATTATCAGGTTACTGTAAATACCCTAATCTGCACATTATTGTACACACAGTTGTGCTTTTAGTGGTGTTTAGGTGGATTTAAGTTGCACTACATTCATGTTTGCTTGGGTGTTTGGTTTGGTGCATTATCTTATGTTACAGTTACATTCAACAAGTTTTTAGATACCCAGTACTGACCTTGCTAGACTTGTTTTTGTATATACTGCTATTCAAATCTGTTAATTTGTGTTGCAGCAGGTAGACAACACAGTACTTTAGCCAATATCAGCATATTAGTGCCAAACTAACTTTTCTGTTTATCCACTGTTCAATCTGGTCATTTGCGTGCTTATTTGTTTCATACTGTAAAGTCTTGCTTAACTACATATGTAGCTGTAGCTGTGAGCTATATTTAAATCTGGATCACTGTTTGTAATTTATAACCACAGAAACAGCCTTAACCACTATTACTTCTTATTGTAAAGTGCACTAAGGAATATAATTGTTTACTAGTAGTGTCTACTCTTCTCCTCTATGAAACTACTTTCTTTTCCTAATCTCTGATTATTTTTTCCTCTGCCACAAGACTCCCTAATTCACTTCCTAATCACAAGTATTCTTTCAATCCTATCATACTTATATCTATTTCCACTTGCAATTCCTCTGTCACTGTCTCTCTGTTGTCTGTCATATAGCCCTCTAAAACACATTCCGCTCTTTATATAATATACTCTTCACCTTCCTTTTTCTAAACTGTATCAATGGGTAAAACATCGGTACGGACCTCGCCACCACCATGCCTGAAGTGAAACAAGCCACCTCAGGCAAGCCACAAACAGTCTGCAGCAATTCTGCTACTGTTAATGTATGTTTAAAGTTTTCACATATTACTGTAATTTTCCCGTGTCTGTGAGGCTGCAAGCACATCACCGAACCTACACTCTCCTACCCCTTTATTTTACTAGACTGCTAGGTAACCTCTCAGTTAATGCTGTTTTCTATCATCTGATTACATTTTTAGCTTGTTAGGTTGTTTTTCTAATCTGCCATTATCTCTGCTCCTATCCCATATAAAAAACAATAATAGTACCCTTCTATACTGCCTAGACAGACAACAGATAACCTCCAATCCTTCTCATTTAATCCTATACAAACTAACATCATAAATAAACTAGTTTCCAAACTAAAGGCCTCATCCCTCACTGCAGGTGAGCTTTCAAATGAATTTCTCAAAATAACATCAGATGCTATTTTGTTTCCTATTTCTGTCCTAATCAACCAGTCCATTACTAAACAATATATCCCAAAACTCTGGAAAATATCTCACACAATACCACTACTCAAAGGAAGCACATCTACTGATTTCAATAACTATAGGCCAAAAGCCATTCTTCCCACCATTGCCATGATTATTAAAAAATGTATCCATACACAACTACTTTACTAAACAACAACGTCCTATCTGCATCCCAACACAGTTTTAGGCCAAAGCATAGCACCACAACTGCTCTGGTTAGGATTACTAATACAATCAATCTTAGGAATTCCACCCTTCATGTCTCCTCTATCTTTTTTGACATGTCAAAAGCTATTGACACAGTTTCCCATCAGAAACTACTGATGGAGCTACACTCATTAAACCTTTCCCAGCCCACCCTATCCTGGTCTCTGAGCTAGTTATCTGACCATCAACAGCCAATCAAGTGGCATAGTGAAATCTCTTCCCTTTTACCTGTTTCCATTGGTGCACCTCAAGGATTCATACTCGGCCCACTGCTTTCCACTACTATCACCAATAATCTCTCCTCAGCCACTCAACATGTAACCATTCTTCATATGCAGATGACTCCTCCCTTATTTGTTCAGGTCCCTCCATACCAGCACTTCTTCAAACAACCCAAAAAGCTTTTAGTGACATCAAAAATGACCTATCTGACTCCCAACTTGTTCTCAGTCCTAATGAAACTAAGCTCATGCTCCTCACTAATAACAAAAGTCATGGCCACCCTTCACCCTTTACCATTTATTTCTCCAATACAACTATAATAGAACCAGTTCAACACACCAAGCTCCTCAGGATGACCATCAACAGCAACCTTAGATCTGACAGCACTTAGCCCTATCAAGAAGGTACACTGCAAGCTTGGCACACTCTATAGAGCCAAGCCTTTCCTAACTGATTCTACCAGAATTGCCATATCCAGAACGCAACTAATTCTTACCCTGCTATTTGCTTCACCATTTTTCTCTAACTAAAGAAAAACTGATCTAAACAAACTTGAATCCTGTTATAACAAAATAGCAAGATATGTTTCATACCTCCCATATAGATCTCACTATTTCACTGCACTGCATCAACTAAAATGGCTTGGACTTCCCAGTTTTCTTACCTTCAACCAACTAAGTTTTACTCATACCATCTTCTACCACCCAGACAACTGTTATGCTTGAAAACACCTTATCCAGCCCTACTCCAGCTATAGATCCATAAGATCTTCCAAAAAAATCTTACCAAAACTAACCAAATCCAACAATAGCTATGGTGACTCCCTATTCTCAAACCAAATATTTAAATCTTGGAATTCCATACCCCAAACAATACTCAATGACACCAACATTTACAGATTTAAACAACTTCTGAAGGTCCACCTTACCAACAACTAACTATGTGCTTGTGCTAAGCCAGGCGGAAAAGAAATGCCTACTTACCTCTAACACTTCCACACTAGGCCCCTCTCTCTCTCTCTCTCTCTCTCTTCAGCTTTACCTGAATCTTTCTTCATCTAGTTTCCCCCTCTTCCTTTTTCCTCTCTCTTCAACTCTATCTCTATCCTACATCATCTAATCTCCCCCTCTTCCTTTCCCTGATTTTGTACATATGCTACATGTCATAACACATCCAGTATTCCCCTTAACATCTAGTACAGTTACTAGTGTATATCTATCATGAGAACTCTATGCTAAATCTAACACTAAGTCCAATACTTCCATACTAGGCCTCTTTTTCCATTCTGTCTCTATCCTACATCACCCAATTCCCCCTGTTCTTTACCTCTTAGCTCTATAAATATTTCTTCTCTGGTCCCCCTCCACTTTACTAACTTTCTCTTCTTTCCTTTACAAGTTACATATTACTCAACTTATCAATTAATCTGTAATAGGTATTATGTTCCTTGCTACTCCTTTTTCTATTCTGAGCCATGTATGTATTAAGTACGTACTTATTAATTATCTCTAGAATGTATTAAATAATCATCTTACATATGCTTGTATTGGTAAATAATGTAATATTTTCCTCTCTTCTGTGATAATCCTCCATTTGAAAAAAATGCTTTCTTATTTAAAACCTCATGCATAAATTCTTTATATGGAGATTTTCTCCTCGGGCCTCCACTGAAAAAGGGTCAGACATTCCCTGTAAACAAATGTAAAATAAATAAATAAACTAAAATCCGGATTCAAACCTTGATAGTGTTCCATAACAACTTTACCCACCAGAATAGTATCCAACCACATGACATAGTAATTCCTACTTCACAAAGTTCAAATCTGACAATAGGTTAAAACAAAGGAGAATGTATGTATTAGTTTTCATTGTACTCATGACAATTGTAAAATCCCATAACATGTACATTACATAAGATATCATAATAAATATAAAATAGTAAAAAGCAATGATATAAAAGTAAAGACAGATCGAAACATGGAGACAGGGTATAGAGAAAAACAAAGAATGCTGCATTTCTTGGGCCATTTTTAACATGCTTGTGATGTGTTACTGTTATGTTGTTCCTGATTAGTAATCTGTCATGCTATGTAGTATCAAGTATTTCCAATAGGGAGTAAGCACGGGTCAAAAAGTCGAAACATGATTGAGACGTAAGCAGGATAATGTCAGCTCAAAACAAGATGTAGGTAACAGCTACACATAACATTGTTCATTATAAGCAGTCAATAAAAGTTTGACATATTTCTGGATTACAAACTTTGAAAGAATCCAAAAATCAGTGTACAGACCTTCACCAGCCATGTCTGCAGAAGTCAAGCTAGATAAATATGTCTGAACTGGCATTTGATTCAGATGTTGCAATTGAAAGCACAGCAATGGCTTGGCAGACACATTTGGCAGTGATTACATCAGAAAACATGGAAGGTGTGAAATATGGCAGTGAGATTTGGCCATGTGTGATGCTCAACATGTTGACACATGCTCCAATGTTAAACACACTGAAATGCCTAATGGCGTTTGTTGTAATCATTGCTGTTGGAGGAAACTTGGTATGAACTGTGACATATATGGCTGTTGGGACTTACTAGTAAGATTAAATAGTACCATCTAGAAATTGAACCCCCAGGGAAAAAAAGAAGGATAAAATGTTAAACTTTGCTTATTAACTGTCAGTGCCACAAGAGAACATCCTTTTTCATAGGTTCATAGGTAGGTACTAGGCTATCTGCCCGAGGGCATTTATAAGCCTAGCCAGAGTGTGTCGGCTTTCCCCACCCCATTGATTAATTAACTAATCCTCTGTCAAGCAGAGCCAATGAAGTGATCCCAGGGGTGTATTTTCTGTTACCCATCCACTCATGAAGGTTTCTCTTGAAGAGTGTTAGTGAGGGGCTCTGCCTGATGTAATTTGGAATTTTGTTCCAAAGTATGGGGAATCTCTGTGACAGGAATCTATCCCTCCAGCATGTTCCATTTATTGTTGTGGTGAGGTTTAGCTCACTAGACCGCGTGGCTCGCAGTGACTTGGATTTCTTTAGGTGGAGCATGTCCATCAATTCTGAGTTGGACATGGCTTTGTAAGTCAGGCAGAGATCACATCTGAGTAAGTGATATGTCACTGAGTACAGCCAAAGTTTTTTCAGTCGGGCTACAAAGGGCATATGTTTGAGACCAGTAATCCTCTTGGTGAGGTACTTTTGTGGTCTTTCCAGATGTTGAAAGTGTCTTGTGAGGTGCATCCCAAATGGGGCATTGTACTTTATGATGGGTCTAATGAGTGACGAGTAGAGGGGCACTATAACCTCTTTATTTTTAGATGCAAACCCTTTAGCAATTAGATGGGCCACATAGAAGGCTTTCCTAACTACTTTGGTAATATGATTGTCAAAGGAGAGATTACTATCTACCTGTGTCCCCAAATCTCTTATTACCTCTTCTGTATTAAGGGGACTGCCACCTATGTGGTAATTCGTGGATGTTTTGTTTTTCCTAAATGGGAAGACTGTGCATATTTTGGCATTTAGCTTGAGGCCATGACTTTGACACCAGGTGTCCGTCTCAGTAAGGTCCTTTTGGAGGATGTCCGTGTCAGCCAGAGGGTCAATTATGGCTCCCAGTTTGCAGTCATCAGCGAACTTGATTAGCCATAGTCCTCCTGTGTTTGCCTGTACTTCTGAGAAGTATATGCTGAACAGTAGGGGTCCCAGGACCGAGCCTTGTGGGACACCACTTGTGACTGGTTTAGAGTTGGACCTGGAGTCCGCTATTCTTACCGTGTGAGTTCTGTCTGTAAGCCAGTTGGCAACCTATTTCATGATGTAGGGGTTTATGTTCAGGCTGGTGAGTTTTTCTATAATACCTGAGGGGGGAATGGTGTCGAAAGCCTTGGCGAGGTCAAGGTAGGCTGTGTGAACCACCTTTCCCTCATCTATGGCCTTGGTGACACTCCCGAAGAAGTCAACCAGGTTTAGTAGGCATGATCTGCCCTTAACAAAGCTGAACTGGGTCAGGTCAAGTGTTTGGAGGTTCCCAATGTCTTTGTTAATGAGTTCCATGATGATGCTCTCCATAGCCTTGTAGACCAGACTATTCAGGCTTATGGGGCAATAGTTACCAGGGTCAGTTGTAGCCCCTCCTTTGTGGAGAGGAATAACCGTTGCTGTGCACCATTCTTTGAGCACATAGCCTGTGGAGAGGCTGAGGTTGAACAGCGTGTTTAGGTGGGGGCTTAGTTCGTTCTGTAGTTCATGCTAGACGCAGCCTGGGACACCATCTGGTCCCACTGATGCTGTGTTTTTGGCTTTTGAAAAGGCTGTTTTCACCTGTGCATCTGTGATTTTTGGGGCAGTACACTTTTTCGGTATTGTTGTGGGCCCTTTTGGAGGTGAGAAGGGGATGAAGTTTGCACTGAATCTATGTGCCAGGATGTTGGCAATATCAGTAGGTTCAGTATATTTTGCGCTATTTTGCACTAGTTCAGTGTATATCTGCGAGTTGCCACTTAGATTCTTAACATAGCTAAAGAAGGCTTTGTGGTTATCTTTTGAATCCTTGGCTATTTTACTTTTGAAGTTAGCCTTGGATGATTTCATGAGGGACCTCAGTTTCTTACTGATACTGATCAGGGATGTCTTTCCTTCTTGGGATTTGCTTTTTTTCTGAACTAGTTTCCTCCTTCTATTCTATAGTCTGTTTATTGCAGGGGTCCATCAAATTGTTTTCCTTCTCTTAGAGGAGTGAGTCTTGGTTTTGATAGGGATGGCATGATCCATGCATTCTTGTAGGTGCTCATAGAGTGCATTTGTAAAGGTTTCTGCATATTGGGCAGCATTATCTTTTAGCGTTGGGGCTGTGAAACTTACCACCTCTGTCTTAAGTAAGGTGAAGTTTGCTTTAGAAAGTTTTTTACTGTGGTTTCCTTAGTTGGGGGTGATGATGGGGTGTGGACATCCAGAGGGATTAGTTTATGGTCTGATCTAACCAGTGACGGGTTGACCTCCAGTGTGGAACACCTTTCACCCATGTTGGTGATGACCAGGTCCAATATGTTTTCACCTCTGGTAGGGGAGTTTACCAGCTGATCCAGGGCATTTGAGTTGATGAATTACAGGAAGCGCTGGGCCTAGGAATTTGTACTCAAGTAGTTTTTCCAGTGAATGGTAGGGTAATTGAAATCGCCCAATATCAGGGTGTTTGGTAGGAGCTTTATGTTTTCCAATGTCTCCAGAAAGGTGGAGTGGTGGTCCTGGGTCATGGAGGGTGATCTGTAGCAGGCCACAGTTTGTGTTTTTAGCATGTTAATTACAGATATACTAATGTAAGAATGAACTGAGATAAACTTAATTATGTGTAGGACTTTAAATACTCATGTGACTGCACTTCCATGTAAAAGGCAGTATTTGTGGTTGCAAATACATTTCAGATGCATGGAGTTGCATGGCCTGAGTAATATATGCTGGGTATCTTACATACATACTTCTCAAGAGATACTGTTCTAAACACATTCTTATGATATGTGATGAGTCATAACAATTATAACAAAACTATTGTGCAAATCATTATTTCCCACAGCAGGGCTAGCCACCTGGTGGTGCAAACCTTGGCTTGAGATGATTGCCACTGCTGAAAGTTACACCATGACCCCATGTGGAAAATGGGAAAAGGGGTTGAGGATGACTGGATGGATGGATATTGTGCAAATCATACTTATGCAAGTACATTCTAAATTAAATATCATCATTGTCATGTTTAACATACTTTACACACATTATATTGAGCTTCTATGGCAATCATTAATGATACTAGCATCACACCACCAGTCACACATGCATCTACAAAACAATCACCGGCAAAACATACACATAAATACACAAAAACATATTCGGAGGCACTAGGTACCAATCTATAAAAGAAACAGGGCCCTCCAAAGCAGACAAGCAAGCAACCTGCACCTCCAAACACAAGCCAGAAAACACATAATTCACCTCAGCAGTGTGCCTCATGACAGCCCCTAAGGCAAAACACCATACCCAACACTCTAGTAACAGGAGACTCTGTAGTAAGGCACACAAATGTTCCACTCACCAGGCTGAAGAAGGAGAAGGTTACTGTCAGCTGCCTGTCGGGTGCTAAGATCCGCCACATAACACAGGCACTTAGGTCACTCCAGAACAAGTACAAGTATGATGCTGTCATTGTACATGTTGGTGTGAATGATCTAAGACATACCTCCCTGGACTACATGAAAAGAGACATTGAGGAGCTCTCTGATCATGTAGTCCAAGCTGGTATGACCCTGACCTTGAGTAGCATACTACCTTCACCTAGAATGATACCACAATACAAAGACAAAATGATCAATTTCAACAATTGGTTAAGCTTCTGGTGTCATTCTAAGGGGATCCAGTGTCTGTCTGCCAGGGATGACATGATAGACAAGCCTCGCTGTTTCACCAGAGATGGTTTGCACCTGTCACCCCTAGGCTTTCGAATACTGGCCAAGACTCTTGCCATCCCCATAGTGCCTTTTTTAGGCAAGGCTCAAAGGACAAACCAACCACCGTAACCAGCACAGGTAACCAAAAACTAAGGGTAATGCTACTCAACGCCAGAAGTTTCAACCTCAAAATGCATGCACTCGAGGCACTCCTCAGTTTGGAGAAAATTGATGTTTGTGCAATGACGGAAACCTGGTTCAAGGTTCCAGAGAGCACCCCAGCACTACCAGGTTACAATTCATATCATACCTTCTGGCCTCAGTTACCGGATCACAGTACAAAGGGCGGAGGTGTATCCATATTCATCAAGGATACCCACATCTCCAGGTTAGTGGCGCAGCATGATGCCCCAGAGATCATCCATGCGCAACTATCAGCAGGCAAAACCACATTTCAAGTTGTAGCCTGTTATAGATCGCCCACCATGTCCCAAGATGCTCACTCAGCATTCCTTGAGGCATTGGAAAATATAAAGGTCCCACCCAACACCATAATTTTGGGTGATTTTAACTACCCTGGTATAGACTGGGTGAACTACCAAAGTTCTAACTCCTATGCCCAGTGGTTCATAGAATTTATAAATTCAAATGCCCTCAAACAACTGGTATGTTCTCCCACTAGAGGGGACAACATATTGGATTTAGTCATCACAAACATGGGCGCCCATTGTACCACACCCGTTATCACTCCCTCTCTGGTCAGATCAGACCACAAACTGATAATCCTAGACATCCTCGCCCCTCTATCTCCCCCAGTCAAATAAACCATTGTAAAAAACCTTTCCAAAGCAAACTTCAAACTACTTGCGTCAGAAGTGGAAAGCATCACTACCCCCCCTGCAGAAGGATAATGATATCCAGGATGCAGAATCCTACACCAAGGCACTTTATATACATCTTCAGGATTGCATGGACCGTGCTATCCCAAATAAAACCAAGACTCCTTCCTCAAGCAAGAAGACACCAGTCTGGTGGACCCCAGCTTTAAGCAAACTATACAATAAAAGGAGGAGACTTATACAAAAAAAAGGCCAAATCTCAAGTAGAAAAATCTTCCCTGATCAGCTTTAGTAAGAAATTGAGGGCCCTCATCAAGTCAACTAAAGCCAATTTCGAAAAGAAAGTTGCCAATGATGCCAAGGATACCATAAGGCCTTCTATGGTTACGTCAAAAACCTAAATGGCAATGCTCAGGTCTGTTCTGAGCTAGTACAAAATGGAACAAAATACACTGACCCCACTGACATCGCCAACATCTTGGCTGACAGGTTCAGTGCAAATCCCCACCACCACCACCTACAGGGCCTATTACTATTCCAGGGGATTGTGTAACTCCAATTATTACTGATACATTGGTTAATAAGGCTCTATCTAAAGCTAAAAACACTGCCTCCATGGGACCAGATGGTGTCCCGGGCTGTGTCATATGTGAGCTCCAAAATGAATTAACCCCACATCTGAATACCCTGTTCAGTCTTAGCCTCTCGACAGGATATGTGCCCATAGAATGGCGCACAGCAACGGTGGTTCCGCTGCATAAGGGTGGGACCACAACCGACCCTGGGAACTACCGACCAATAAGCCTGACCAGTCTGATCTGTAAGGCAATGGAGCGTATCATTATGGAACTCATAAATGGAGAGATTGGGAACCTCCAAACACTTGACCCCACACAGTTCGGCTTCGTCAAGGGCAGGTCATGCCTCCTGAACCTGGTGGACTTCTTTGAGACAGTTACTCAGGCTATAGATAAGGGAAAGGAGGTACACACGACTTACCTTGACCTTGCTAAAGCATTTGACACCATTCCCCATTCGGGTATTATTGATAAACTCACCAACCTGGGCATAAACCCCTATGTCACAAGATGGATCACAAACTGGCTCTCAGACAGATCCCACAAAGTAAGAGTAGTGGGATCTATGTCCGAATCCAGACCAGTAACGAGTGGTGTGCCTCAGGAATCTGTCCTGGGGCCCCTCCTGTTTGTTTGGCATATACTTCTCAGAAGTACAGGCAAGTACTGAAGGGCTGTGGCTGACCAAGTTTGCAGATGACTGCAAACTGGGTGGTATAATAGAGTCTCCGGCCGACATGGATATCCTCCAGAAGGGCCTTAATGAGACTAATGCATGGTGTCAAAGCCATGGTCTTAAGCTAAATGCTAAAAATGCGTAGTAATCCCCTTTGGAAAAAACAGAGTACCCACGAACTACCACATAGGAGGTAACCCCCTGAAATCTGAAGAAGTAATAAGAGATCTAGGGACCCAAGTAGATAGTCAGCTTTCTTTTGATAACTATGTCACCAAGGTGGTTAGAAAATCCTTCTATGTGACCCATCTGATCACAAAAGGGTTTGCATCAAGATCTAAGGATGTAATGGTGCCCCTCTACTCTTCCCTCATCAGACCCATTATTGAGTACAATGCACCAATTGGAATGTACCTGGATAGGCATCTCCAGCAACTGGAGAGACCACAGAGGTACCTCACTAAGAGAATTACTGGCCTCAAACAGTTGCCCTATGCAGCACAATTGAAAAAACTAAGGCTTTTCTCTGTTGCATACTGCCTTCTCAGAGGCGATCTCTGTCTAACATACAGAGCCATGTCCAATCCAGAACTGTTGAACATGCTCCATCTTAGCAAAACCAAATCTACTTGAGCTACACGCTCTAGGGATATAAACCTCTGCACAACAATGAATAGAACATGCTGGGGGGATAGATTCCCTTTGCAAAGACTTCACTTCCTATGGAACAAGGTCCCGATCTACATAAGACAGAGCCCCTCACTATCACTCTTCAAGAGGAACCTTGACGAGTGGATGGGAAACAGAAAGTTCACACCAGGGATCATACCAACAGCTCTACTAGATAGGGGCCAAGGGTACTAGCTGCTAGATCAAGGGCCTAGGGAACTAACCAAAGGGGCGGTGAATACCACACAACGTGACTGGGCTAATATATGCCTTCGGGCAGATAGCCCAGTACATACCTATGAACCTATGAACCTATATATTTGTTGCAACAAACATAGTTATGATTCTCACTGTGCATTACCTGTCTTTTTTCTCTAAGCTCAACCTTCTTACACCTTGTGCCACAGAGAACATTGGCTGATGGGTGTGTTTTCTTCACTCAGCACTATCCAGAGTTTTGATGGCCACACACCTGCACCAGACTCGAGTATGCTGCAGAAGGCAGTCCAAATTAAATGTTTCACTTTTTTCCTTCTGCCGTGAACTGTGTTTTCATGCACCAAGTGGCATGCATTTGCAAAAGGCATTAAAGAAACATTGAGAACAATTGAAAATAAAATTAAAACAATGAATTGGTATATCTCCCAGTGTCCAGAGCAAGAAGTGCATTACCCTGACAAATGCATCCTTCTCACATCTCCTTGCCACATCAGAGCTTTAATTTCTGACACATATTATCAGAACTATAGGTAAAGCAAAATAATAGTAAAGGGGAGAGACAAGAGAAAAAAATAAACCAGATACTGCTCATTTAATAGCTGGTCCTGTGTGCTCCCCATTACACTAACTTTAGCAACTATCCCTGAAAATGTCCAGTATTTCAGCTGTAGTTTCTTTTTACTTCACTCGGTGAACTCACTCGAAAGACACTGACAACATCAAAAAATCAATGTAGGTCACGGTTGGGACTCTGATTATTTAACTAGTTTGTTATTATGGTATTTGGAGAGCACATCACTGGGAATGATATTCAAGCAGCATCTGTTTTATCTACCCCCCACCCATCTGATAAATAAACTTTGCTTGTATTTTTTTCTCCCCTTAGTTGTTGTTGGGTACAATAATAAGCAAAATTACCTATAGCTGTATTTTTCTCCCCTTTGTTGTTGTTAGGCAAAACAGTAACTTAATTACCTAGAGCTGTATTTTTTCTCCTTATAGCTGTTGCTAGTGTATAATATTAAAAAAAAAATTGCCCTATAGCTGTTTTGTGATTACTGCAGTATGTTACAATTTCCCCAGATTGTTGTTTACAAATAAATAAAACTTACTTGCTTTAAAACAAAAAATTACAAAGGGACTACAGTTCCTTTATTTTCCTATCTATCTACAACCCAGACCATTTTCTTGATTGTTTTCTGGTCCCATGTACATTGACTAGTTTATGTGGTCTATTCACCCTCGCTTTGCTTGGGCTCTCTCCACTTCCTTACCTTACCCCCATTTCTCACCCAACCCCACTATGGCTAAACTTATTTCCAAAGATCCACTCCTCCTAAATAAAGCAATCCAATCACAAAAAAGAAAAAAACATATTTATATCATTCTATCTATATTCTATCTATCATTGTATCTATAATAACTCCCATATATCGTAATCCTCTTACTTCACTACCTGATGCTTATGTCTTTTAATGTAATAAGTCATAACCAAACAAACTAATAGTTTTAAATCAGCCACATATCAAAACTAGTTACAACTAACAATTATTCCTACCCACTCATAACATTATTACGTTAACTTAGACAGATCAGAAACACGAGTATTAAGTAATATCATAACTTTATACTCATCAGTCCTGCTATTTCTATCTATTACAGCTTACATAACCTCTTGTCATACATGGCCTAACACACAGTCTACATACTCTGCCCCCTTCCCAAACCTACTACAATTAAAGCATGCAAATTTAATAATAGCACCAGCTATCTATAATCCCACAAACATTAGCCACATACCATTTACCTTACTCACACAACAAGCTTATCCTAATGTTACACAGAAATACAATAAGTTTATATCAAAATACTTAAAATTTATACTTCACATTTCATCACAGCTCATACTTAGTGGGAATATTCACCCCAACCCTGGCCGCCAAACCAATCCAGTCCATCTAGATCTTTACACCCCATCCCAAACCCAACAACTATTAACTCTCCAAGGCAAAGGTACTGAATTACTACTACTTAATGTAAATCTCAGAAGCATCATGAAAAAAATTCAAGATTTGCATGCCACCCTTTCTCTATATACTCCAGATATAGCCCTGATAATAGAAACCTGACTAAAACCAGACATCTCTGGCAACAAAATACTTCCCCCATGATACAGTATACATAGGTTAGATAGACAACAGAAAAGAGGTGGTGGTATCACATTTCTATACAAAACAATCTCAATTTAGAAACTTTAGACCTAACCATCCCAAACTTTAACAGCACCAAAATACTGTTTACTAAACCAACAATTAATCCACAGAAACATCTGAACAAAGTGGGAGCCTACTTGGAACAATCTGACTACTCTAGAACACATTATAAATTGGACAGCAACATCCCTCCCTCCCTCCCTCCCTCAGGAAACGATTATAATGGCTGACTTTAATGTGGACTGGCTCTCCTGCAACTCTCAAAATCCCACTGACCACATTAACCTACATGGTTGCTCACAAACAATCCAAACTTGTACTATAGTAGACAAAACATCAAACAAGCATTCAGTCCTGGACAAACAGGCCAAATTTATAACTACACTCTGGCTGTCTCCTAGACAGCCTCAGTGACCATATTCCAACTTACATTCTCTGACACCAAATAAATCCACAAAAACTTACCACCTATCACCAAATCCAAGAAAAGAGAACATTTATCCCCCAAGACGTCATGACTAGTTTAAAAATGCAACTGGTCACCACTAAAAATCTCCCTTTAGATACTGCAGTTGAATACTTTAACTCAACCTTCCTCAATATCCTAAATATCTTGCCTCCCCCAAAAAACAATAAGGATAAAATCCAATTATACCCCCTTGCTAACCAAACAAACGAGACCTCTGTTAAAAACTAGAGATAAGGCCTAGGAGAAATGGATCATTGACAAAACTACAACTAGCAAACAAACATACTCTATCTAGAACTACAAAATAAATCTAAAAAACAAATTAGATAGGACAAAATAAATTACTATAGCAGTATCCAATCAAAAAATCAAGAAACCCACAAATATTCTGGGAGGCCATCAAAAAAATCCTACAACCAGGAGAAACTAGTACTCCTTCCCCAACACTCACTGATACTAAAGACAACATAGCCTCACAATTTAACAGATACTTCAGTGAATCCATACTAGCCCTCACAAACAATAATTGCTCTTCCCCTACCCACACTTACATAGTATCCACGCTTGATCCAAATAACTTCTGTTTCCAACCTGTCCCAATAAACACTATAGTTAAATATCTCAAAAGGCTTAAACCTACTACACTTGCTACCGAATATCTAAAAATCACTGCAAATGCAATATCCTATCCAGTATCCATATTAATTACATCAATCCATTTCATAACAAGTCCCTAAAATTTGGAAAGTATCATATATCATCCCTCTACATAAAGGTGGAAACTTGACAGAATTATCAAATTACCATTATCTAAAATACTTGAGAGGTGTATCCATTCACAAATCTTAAAATGAATTCCACTCTAATCATAGTACCACCACTGCCCTTGTTAACTTTACTAACATTATTAACTAACATCGCAATTAAGGCGATTTAGTTTTTTCCATCTTTCTTGATCTGTCCACAGCTTTTGATACTGTCTCTCATTCTAAACTCAACTACACTCTCAGAACTTGAACTTAGCCATTCTGCGCTTATTTGGTTCCAGCAATATCTAACTGGTCACCAGCAAGCTGTAAAATGACAACAAAATCTCTCTTCACTACTGCCTGCAACCTTGGGAGTACCACAAGGATCTATACTGGGTCTTCTCCTTTTTATGGTTTAAGGTTTAAGATATTAAAAATGATAAGTTACAAAGAGACTCTATTGATTATAAGAATAACAAAGTTTTTTCTCATTTTAAGCAATACAAAAATATGAAATATAATAGTAAATTAGTAGACAGAGATGTTTATGGTAGAGGTGACATGGCTATGGACAATAATGATGAACATATAGATATTCATAGAAATAGGAATAATGACGATTTTGCAAATTCTGATTATGATGAAGGACAGCTTGATTTTTTAGAAGAACCGACTCTGAGAAGGTCAGAGAGACTACGCAACAGATACGGTACACAACAACAGAACAGATATTACAGAAATACATCACACAAGAACAATGCATGGCACAAATAGGAGCATTTGAGTTAAGTGACGGTAATATTCCACATGATTCTTTTGTTTGTGTTTACAGTATTAGTATTAATGTTTCAGTTAATGATATTAGCACCACTAATTTCGAAGTACCTGATGACAGAACAAATAACCAGACCTTCGAGAATCCATATGATATTAATGATGTTTTTATTATTACAGAAGGTGGTTTTAGTTTGTATAATTACACTGATAAACATTTCGGTAATGAGTTTTTAGCTCTTTTTAAAAGAGGTTTTAGTTTTGTACCGTCTTTTAAATTAGATATTGGCAAAATTTTAATTAATTTAAAGCTTTATACTAGATTACTCAATTTAAAAGTGTTTTGTTTCAAATAATAACAATGACGGTTTTAGCGATACAGCCCATTTGACACTGAAGCGTAGTAGTACATTTATTCCACCAAGTAATCCCATGATTCATATTTTTGAAAAATTATGTGAGATTCAGTTTAGAAAAGTTTTGAAGAAAGAAAATGATATGGCTGAAAATCTCACATCTGCTGAAAAATTTTGTCTTAAAGAAATTACTACCTCTGACAATTTTAGAGTTATGAAACCAGACAAGGGAGGTGGTGTGGTAATAATGACTAATACAGATTATTACAATAAAATGACCATCATGTTGAATGATACTAATACATATGAAAAAGTAACGAAATATGAGATGTCAAGGGCCTATATGAAAGTGGATTGGTTACTAAACGAATATTTGATGGAAGGAATTTTAACTAAAGATGAATATTGTTATCTAAGTGTCGAATTTCCAATTACTCCAACAGTTTTTGGTATCCCTAAGATACATAAGGATGTGTACAATCCACCTTTCAGGCCTATTGTTTCTGCAAGAGGGTCAAAAACTGAGGCCTTGGCATCTTTTATTGATGTTAATTGCAAAGATACTCTTGCTAAATTACCACACATTTTAAGGGATTCATGGCATTGTCTGGATTTAATCAGACAAAATAACGCCATGACTACTTCCGACTTGATTATGGCTACTATTGATGTGGTCAATTTATTTTCAGTTATTCCTCACAAGCAGGGTCTTGAAATGTTTGAGGCTAGTTTATTGAGTCATAGTGGCATGGATGTCACAAAATGCCACCTTCTAACTGAATTAATGGAAATTGTGTTGGAAAATAATTTTATTTATATTAATGGTGAATTCTATAGACAAAGTACTGGTGTTGCAATGGGCACCAGATGTGCTCCTATTTATGCAAATTTGGTGCTAGCTAAATGGGAAATTGACTCAGTGTTTACATCCGCATATTGGCATAAGGTATCCCTGTATTTGCGTTATTTGGATGATAGTATTATATTTTGGACAGGTGAAAAGGCTGAGTTGATTGAATTCATTGAATATCTGGGTAGGACATCTGATTTTCTTAGGTTTACTAGTAATATTCAAGACAAACAATGTGAATTTCTTGATTTTATTTTGTCCCGTGATGACGATGGTTTTCATTCCAACATTTTTAGGAAGAAAACCTTTTCTAATTCTTTTTTACATTTTAGCAGTTGTCATCCTTTTTATCAAAAAAGAAATTTGATTAAGGGGCAACTGGTTAGATTATCAAGAATTATTAGTGATGACAATATATTCAAACAAGAAATTGAAATATTGTCCAATATGTTTTTAGACCAAGGATACCCCAATGATTTAATTGGTACTATCAAAAGGGATATTTATATTAATAGAACTATAGTTTATAGACCCATTATCAAATATGGGTGTGACAATTTGTCCAAAGCTAATTCCAGTTTGCCTAGATATGATTCATTTATTTTGCCATATAATGATACATCACATTACTTAGCCAACATCATTAAGGAGACATGGACAAGTGTTTTTATAAACAACGTTGAGTTATCCAAGATATTAGGAAGTCAGTCTAAAATCACTTTTAGTAGAGGGAGAAATTTAAAGGACATCTACGAGTCTAATATTAATAGGAATTTATATAAAACATCCAAAATGAGTAAATGTGGTACTTGTCACACTTGCAAATACATTAATGATGGTCCCTATGTTGCAATACAGGGTTACAGTAAGACCATTAGATGCCCAGGATACTGTAATTGCAACACGAAGATGGTGGTATATCTGGCAACTTGCTCAACATGCTCAGCATTTTATGTTGGTAAAACCATTAGGAAGTTAAGAGAACGTATAGTTGAGCATGCTAGAGATATCAAGAAACATAAGACTACGAGTTCCTTATATATGCATAGTAGCAGATGTCCAAATTTTAAAAGATTTATATTTTTTGTCATAGATAGAATTCCACATAACGTTTATAAAGGCGGTGATGATAAGACTATGCTTGAGGCTATGGAATGTTTATGGCAATTCAGATTAAATGCTTGTATGCTACCTGGTATTAATGAAAATATATCTATCTCAAGTATTTTAAAATATAGGTCACATTTTATATGACCTAATTTCATGTATATAGCTATGATTCAATATATTTATTAATTTTTATTTAAATATTTTATATTAATATATTTCAAGTTTTTTACCTTTTTATATGTATAGTGTTGACATTTATATAATATGTATTTTAAACGTGTTGTTTTATATTTGAGCCAAGTCACTTTAACATATACCTCTACATTGAATTGATCAATCAATTAATTATTTAATTAATCAATTATGTTATTCAGGCAATTTTTGTATATATATATATGAATGGCCTTGATGTCAATCCTTTGTACTCTGATGATGCCATAATATGTGTGGGTGAAAGCGCTAAGTACTTTTTTATTTTTTATGTTTGTGGAATAAAATGGTTGATGCAGTTCACTGTGTGGGTTTGTTATCTTACTAGTTTTATTTCAGTTTTTTTGCTTCTCCTTGTTATTGTCTTTACTAACAATCTTCATACTGCCAACCAACTTGCCTCTGTAGTTCAATATGCAGACAATTCCACCCTGATCTGTGCCACCCCAGCACTACAAAAACTCCAAAATATCACCCAGCAAATGTTCAATGCAGTGGAATCTTGGCTAAACAATGCACAACCTATACTTAACCCTAACAAAACAAAACTCATTCTTTTCTCTCCAACTAGAGTTGCAGACCCCCACCCACCATTCAATATATCATCATCAAACCATACAATTATTTCTCCGATTTCAAAAACAAAATTAGATGGAGTGGTGATTGACCATAATATGAAATTCGACATACACATACAGGTAAAAAAAAAAATTCACAAAAAACTAGTAACCCTGTACAGAAATCGGCACTTTCTAAACAAATCTTTAAAGGCCACTGTAGCAAGAACCCATCTTATCTCTGCAGTACTATATGCCTCACAAATTCTCACAAATATTAAGAAATCTGACCTTGTGAAACTCGAAACTTGCTATAGGTTCATAGGTTCATAGATCATCACAAATATTAAGAAATCTGACCTTGTGATACTCGAAACTTGCTATAATAAAATTGCAAAGTTTGTTACAGAATCAAATTTCAGATCCCATCATAGTTTGGCTTTAAAACAACCATCTTTGCTCAAACTACCAAATCTACTTGCTTATAATCAACTCACCTTCACCCATCGAATACTAAATCAGCCAGATAAAACACCAGTACTTCAAAATCTACTAATAGACCAATAATAGAGTATTGTTTTCCACTAACAAATCCTTCTTAAATATATCCAAACCTAGCAATGCAGATGGAGTTTCACTTTACTCTAACTGCATAGCCAAAACTTGGAATTCCCTGATATGTATCAAAACAAAATCCAAAAATGTTCTGTGCCTCACCAAAGTCCAGCCAAGCGAAGTAAAAAAGAGAATCCAAAGAGCACACAAAGCTGGACACTGCTGATACCTTAAAACTTCCTTGTTTATTAAAACAGCAAACAGCAAAACATAAGATGAGCGCTTTCGGGCCACTGCCCTTCTTCAGACAAAGCATCTCATCCTATTGGTTAATATGTATTTTTAAATGTTTTGTTTGTGTGAGATGCTTTGTCTGATGAAGGGCAGTGGCCCGAAAGCGCTCATCTTATGTTTTGCTGTTTGCTGTTTTAATAAACAAGGAAGTTTTAAGGTATCAGCAGTGTCCAGCTTTGTGTGCTCTTTGGATGTATCAAAACAACTACTTTAGTATTTCGAAACCACAAAGCCGAAAACCCAACCACAACTCACAAACTCAAAATCATACAACTGCGAAATTCAAAATCCTGTAATTACGCTACACATACAGTACACACATAAACATACACACAACTCCCCTCCACAATCAAACAAACTCATCTAACCTACATATAAGCAGGGGGGCAAGCCCCCATGCATCCCCATGTGGGGGGCTGCACCCCCCACACCTCCCCACTTATATATCCTAACTCCAAGATCGCACAAACAGAAACACAAATGAAACTCACACACACATCTTACAGTCCCTCAAACACACACATAACAGTCACAACACACACTTACACCCACTAAACCCCTAACCAACACACTTACACAAATTTACCAGAATTAAACCTAAACATCCACAAACCGTACCAATGGAAGCAGAAATTCAAAATATCCGTCTTTTAGTATTTTGAATTTCGTGCTTCTGCCGGCTTCGAAAATGTGAGTCTGCAGCTTTGTAAGTTCGAACTACTGCAATTCAAGATTTCATTATTTCGAATTTACAAAGTGGACCCCTATATATATATATATATATATATATATATATATATTTTTTTTTTTTTACCTTCAATCATAGCACCACCATTCTTTTTATTCCTACCTAGACTATATGATTCTATCAGTGAAATATATAACACATATTTCTCATTTTGTGCTTGTATCTGAGACTGAATCAACATTTGTATCTATATATTGTATATGTATCGTACTGGTATTTATATATTTGGAGCTTTTCTCCCCGGACCTCTGCTGAAAAAGTACATTTTGTCCAGTCAGACTTTCCAAGTAAACAAATGTAAATTAAACTAAAATAAAATAAAAATAAAAGAGCTAGCATGTTATCAATACTGTGAATAGCTGAATTTCCAACAACACATTCATATACTAAAATGTGTGTCAATATACATTCAGATCCCACTCTGTACAATTATTTGTAAACTGTATTTGAAACCTGCATCCACTGTCTTCTTTCTCTAAACATACTGCAGCTGCACTTTGTGCCACTGAGAAAGTTACCTGACAGGTGCATTTTCTTCACTCAGTACTATCCAGAGATCTGATGGCCATGCACCAGTGCCAGTCTCATTTGGGCTACAGAGGGTAGCATAAATTATTTTTTTTTCACTTTTCCCTTCAGCTGTGAACTCATTTACATGCTGCCTAGGAACACACAAATGCAAAAGGAAAAAGGTAATAAAAAATTTAGATTGCAAACTAACACAGTTAAAGAATATATCTAGCAAGGAACACAACAGTTATAGCATTAACATGACAAATTCATCCTTTTCACATCTGCTTGCTAAATTACAAGTAGGATGTAGGTTAGACATCATCAGGATTTCATGTACTGGCAGCTGTTCAGAAAGGAGACACACAGATAATGACAGGAGATCTTTCCTGGCTCAGTATATACAATTACACATGACATAAAAGTTTACAATAAAATGGAGTACTGTCAGGATGACTAATTGTGAGACATGGATAAGTTGTCCAGCATATTTGACAAGTATGTCAATATTATACATCTTACTGCCTTTGTGTTATCACACTTTACAAGATGTTTTATTTTACAACATCCATAACATGCATTATTATTAATGAAAACACATGAATTTACAACAACACATTTTAACATTAATTCACGTGGACTACAGGCAGGATTTTTAGCATTTATCTCAGACTTTAGCCTGTTCATTTTATACACAACATTGGGTGTTAATATTTATTCTGAATCTAGTCATAAAAGATATCTGTAAACTGGGTTTTAATCTTGCATATGTGGCATCTTTCTCTAAGCTCCCCTCACTTACACCCTGTGCCACAGAAATAGTTAGCTGACAGGTGGTATTTCTTCAGTACTGTACTGTCCAGACAGCTGATGAAAACTCACCAGTGCCAGTATGAATTGTACTACTGATGACATGGCAAAATTGCATTTTTCTTTTTTACCTTAGGAAGTGAGCTCTCATCCACTGCTAGGGACTGCCGCCAATCAAAATTGCACAATGCCAAATAATGTGCAAAGGATGATGAGAGGCAAATAACAGGAAATATTATAAAGCAAGTAGTTAACATGTACAGTTGTGATGTTTCCTCAACTTTGTTATATTGCAACATGAACATATGCTCCTTAAACATTACTATGTTCACACAAACAGCACTCTCTATGGATCTCAGCCATCAAACCAGGGCATTAACAACACACATTTGATATTACTATCACAATTTGCTATAGACATGTACTTGGAAGAAAAAGAAAAAGTAGATTACACATACTCAAAATATGTCACTGTATCAATTCACAGTAAAGGTGCAACAGAACCAAGTTCTAAAAGTTGTCCCTTCTAGTATGACATTAGATGTGTAAATGAATAGGATACTGACAACAGTTAAGCTAACAATACCACACACAATCTAAATCAAATATTTGCAGCACTGCAGCTCTTTTCTTTTCTTTATTTTGTGAGCATCATTCTCTTAGCTATGCTTTTCTAATAACAATGCAATCTCAATTGCGATGCTTTTAATCTCTGTTTCAATGAGTAATGTACTTCCTTAGAATTTCAGACAAATTTTTGCATATGGCAACAAAGTGTGGTCTAAAACAATTGACAGAAATGCTAGAAATTTTGTTCTCCTAAGTTAGTCTATGTAATCCCAGACTTTCTTGCAAGTCTGTTCTCCCTGCCATACTCTCTGTAAATGTACATCAAAGAGGGCAGACTGTAAAACACTGATTGCTCCTGCAGTCAGACTAATCATTCACACTTGCAAGCCTTTAACAGGTAACAATTTGCAGTACTAGGTTGGGTGCACCCAGTCATGTAGGTCCTTGCACCATTTTTATCTGTCCAGTACTTAGTGCAGATTATGGAATTTATGAATGTTAATGATTTCACACCTCATTAGCATATTCATAGTGCTCAAAGGGATGAATCTGCACTATACAAAGATAATTCTGTAGTTAAGGAACTTGTATTAGAGTAGGGGAAACTGTATGGATCTGGAAAGCTTTAAACTGTTGTTTGCTTGTTTCTAGTTTAACAACTAACTTGCTGCAAAGGTATGATTCTGTTTTTTTTTTCCAAAATGCTTTATTTCAAACTTACTGATGGATTGTATTTCACAATGCACCCACTTGTTTACTGTCTGCATTGTTTGTCTCTTGCTGTTGGCATAGCTTTGTATATCAGTTATTAGAACTAAACATTTGCAAAGAATGTTATGTGACATTATGGAAATGTTTTTCTGAGAAGCTGACTGGTTATTTCAGAAAAGTGTTGTATCCCTTATTAGCAAGGTCAGAGGTTTTACATCTGTACCCTTCCAAAGTATGTTAAGCCTGTGATATATATCTGCCTGCCCTCCACAAAAGTTTCATCCATTTTGCTTGAAAAGAATAAATTATTTTTATTAAAGCTGCACTGTACTACAGAGTTATAAAACTGTTGTCCTCCTTACATACTTGTGTATACTCATAGGTAACCTTACATTTTCAATTATTTTGTATATGATAGATGGATATATTCATATATATTTGTTTTGTTAACAAATAGTTGTGTTTTTTTATTTTTTGTTCTTTTATGTTTTACCTCATACAAGGCTATGGCACCTGAAACAACTGTACCATGTAAACCTCCATAGAGGGACACAGTAAATAAAGTTATTATCTAGGCACTACCTTGACATGGCACATTCATCTTGCACAGATGAAGAAGCAATAAGTCCTCATGTGATCATATCTTGGAGCAGGTGGGCAATGAGCTACACCTATCAAAAAATCGTACTTAGGGCCAGTGACATGATAAAGCAAGCAAAACTTATGGTGGCTGCAGTTGCGCAGGAATGTATAGCTATGGGGATGATGCTGTTACTGAATCACCACTGACTGAAACAGAAGAGTTCCTGTCCACTATCAGAGATGCAGATAGCTCAGTAGAAGGTTCACACAGAATCACTGATGCTGGTGCTGACATGGGGTGCAACCAACGTGTGTCTACTGCAAAACTTCTAGGTATGAAATATAATTAAATAGTTCTCTTTGTAGTTACATATATAAATATATATGTCCAATCCCCACCCCCACCCTGTGCAAGAGATGATGACTGTGCTTGGCCATTCACACATTTTTTTGTGATTTTGGGTTGCATATATGTCTGATGTGCAGAGTGGATTGCTAATGCTGCTTACTTACAAGCTTGCTTTAATCTGAATGCATTGCAGAAGAAATGTTTTTTGTCATTCGTACTCAGTTGTGAATGATTGGTTCTCTGCTGGAGCTGCTGGCCCTGCCTGTAATCATGAAAACTGTGGTCTTTCCCCTGTTCTCCTTTTTGAAGCAGTTTCCTGATAATTATATTGTACAACATGGCACAGACTGTAAATATTTGGGCAGAGGTGACTAAGTAGTACTGCAGGGCAGTCCTTAATGTGTCTAAATAGTGGAACGTTGAATTCAGCAAACCAAATACACATTTGATGACATTATTAGTTTGACTATGAGCTTCTTTGTATCATTGCTTAGTGGTTTGTGTAGGCTACTAATGGGTGTTATGAGCAAAGTTTCCAGTGCATAACCTGTATCGCCCACTAGATGTCCTTGTGGAAAGTCACCCCTAGCAAACTCTGTGTACAGCTTAAAGGTATGCCATATGAGGTTGCCATGAAAACTGCTTGTGTTACTTGCACAGACATTGTAGATGATCCCTTGGGCAGTTTATAGAGTGGTATCCTTTTTTGTTAATGTTCCTGCTTCCCTATTCACCAGGTGGGGCGTGTGTGTGTGTCTGTGTGTGTGTGTGTGTGTGTGTGTGTGTGTGTGTGTTTGTGTGTGTGTGTATGTGTGTACTCTATGGTCCCCAAAACTTCAGGAAAGTGTAGTGCATAAAATTCCTGCATGGTTCTTAGACTCTCCTCGGGTTGTCTGCTAAACAAATATGCTCCCTTGCATGTTGTAGCATTGCATTTATAAACTGATATAATATTCTAGAAGCTGAGGATTATGACACCCTTAGTATATCTGCTGTGTGTCTCTAGAAATATCTCCAGCTGGTATATGCAATGCTTCACATACCTTTTTTTCCACGGTGATGGGTTCTCTACAATTTCCTCTGGGCCTCATGTGAAGGTGGCAGAAGTTGCATATTTCTTGTAGGGTTTCCCTGTCTAGCATGCTCTACAATTTCTGTCATGAAGTCCATGATAAGTCAAATGGGGTCTAAATACCCTTCTCCTTCCGGGCCAAGGTCTGGCAACAGCACCTTGAATTAAAGTCTGTTGAACATACAGGTCAATGATGGCAGCAGCAATCCTTAACATTTTTTTCTAAGTGTAATTGTGGCTATATTCCAAAGAGTTTTGAATTTCAGGGCAAAAAGCGTGCAGTGAGTGTACACAATTACTTTATATGTTCCTGAATAGCTCCTCCTTCCTGGAAAAGTCACTCCATGTTAGATTGCTTAAGTAGCATGTAATACAGCTACTTATGCTTTTATTAGCACATTCTGCTATTTATCCTTGCTTTGA